>NW_026708119.1:42500-45000 GCF_902713425.1 Acipenser ruthenus
GGAAACTCTAGCCGAGATTTGATGCGAGTTCTTTTCAACAATGGCTTTCTTTTTGCCACTCTCCCATAAAGGCCAGTTTTGTGAAGCACCCGGGCTATTGTTGCCATATGCACAGTGTCTCCCAGCTCAGCCGTGGAACACTGTAACTCCTTTAGAGTTGCCATAGGCCTCTTGGTGGCCTCCCTGACTAGTGCCCTATACGCCCGGATACTCCGTTTTTGAGGACGGCCTGTTCTAGACAGATTCACAGTTGTGCCATATTCTCTCCATTTCTTAATAATGGACTTTACTGTGCTCTGAGAGGATATTCAATGCCTTGGAAATGTTCTTATATCCTACCCCTGATTGGTGCTTTTGAAGAACCTTATTCCGGATTTGCTTTGAATGTTCCTTCACCTTCATGATGTAGTTTTTGTTAGGAAATGTACTAACCAACTGTGGGACCTCCCAGAGACAGGTGTATTTAACCTGAAATCATGTGAAACACCTTAATTGCACACAGGTGGACTCCATTCAACTAATTATGTGACTTCTAAAGACAATTGGTTGCACCAGAGCTTATTTAGGTGTGTCATAGCAAAGGGGGTGAATACTTATGCAATCAATTATTTTCTGTTTTATATTTGTAATTAATTTAGAACAAGTTGTAGATTTTATTTTTCACTTTGACATTATGGACTTTTCTTGTGTTGATCAGTGGCAAAAACTCCCAATTAAATCCATTTTGATTCCATGTTGTAACACAATGAAATGTGGAAAAGTCCAAGGGGGGTGAATACTTTTGAGAGCCACTGTATTTCTTAGCAGACACCCTTATCCAGGACGACTTACAATTGTTACAAGATATCACATTATTTTTACATACAATTATATTATTTTTCTACATACAATTACCCATTTATACAGTTGGATTGTTACTGGAGCAATCTAGGTAAAGTACCTTGCTCAAGGGTACAGCAGCAATGTCCCCCACCTGGGATTGAACCCACGACCTTCTAGTCAAGAGTCCCGAGACCTAACCACTACTCCACACTGCCGCACTGACCATAGTCAAAATTGAGCTACATGACCAGAGTCACCATTGAGCTACATGACCAGAGTCACCATTGAGCTACATGACCAGAGTCACCATTGAGCTAAATGACCATAGTTAGAATAGAATTGACTAGAGTCAGAATAGTGCTACATTGGAGGCTGTGTGGTCCAGTGGTTAAAGAAAAGGGCTTGTAACCAGGAGGTCCCCGGTTCAAATCCCACCTTAGCCACTGACTCACTGTGTGACCCTGAGCAAGTCACTTAACCTCCTTGTGCTCCGTCTTTCGGGTGAGATGTAATTGTAAGTGACTCTGCAGCTGATGCAAAGTTCACACACCCTAGTCTCTGTAAGTCGCCTTGGATAAAGGTGTCTGCTAAATAAACACATAATAATAATACATTACCATAGCCACAAAAAACCTTAGTGGACAAAGTGGGTCTGGGTGGCCGAGCGGCAGTTCCAGGAGGTCGGCATGAAGTAGTGACTTGCTCTCATAATGCTATTAGATAACAGATACACTGGGGGGGTAAGTGCATATTACTAAGGGCATGGTCTTTTCATCAAAAAAATATTTAAGTAAAAATAATAAGTCAAGCCATGTGGGAGGCTCTGCACCCCGGGCAGAGTTCCCATTCACCCCTGGCAGCTTCCACTTCCCTGGAAGTCTGTCTGTTGCCCTCCCGTGCCTGGCGCCAGATCAGGTCGGGCTGGAGGCTCTGTTTTCGGCTTGGGGAGGCGGTGGGTCCCCTTACAGTCCTGGACTTCCATGCTGATGGAAGTATGCTGCCCTCCCGCGCCTGGCGCCAGATCAGGCCGGGCTGGAGGCTCTGTTTTGGGCTTGAGTAGGCAGTGTGGGTCCCTTACATTTTTTTATTTTTAATGCACTTTAAGTCTCTTGCCTTCACGGGGTTTGGAGGCTCTGTTTTGGGCAACAGTGTGCCATTTGTGTCGCTGACTTTCAGTGCACTTGAAGCCTGTTGCCCTCGCGGGGTTTGGAGGCTCTGTTTTCAGCAGCAGTGTGCCGTTTGTGTCCTTGGTGACCTCCATGTTTTTGCTGCTAGAGACTAAGTCCCGTTGTGGACATGGTCGTGTCTACCTTCAATGCGAGCCTTTTGGTGGACATGGTCATTGGCCGAGCACTTTAAAAAAAAAAATCCTATCTTTAACATTAGATGACCATAGTCCGGACTTTTTTGGCTCCGCCAGAAACTAAGAGTTGAAAAAGACATAGTCATGTCGCCTATCTTTAACATGACATGACCATGACCATAGCAGGGCAGTTTATGGAAGTCTGTAAACGGCCGAGATTGAAATGTCCTGCGGGGTGGCAGCGACTCCTTGGCAGTGTGACTTCGGCCCCGTTGCCCATAAAGACTCCATGTCTGAGATACAACGGGGGGACCCGCGGAGATTTCCGTCGACAGGGTTTTTAGAACAAAAAATATTTCTAAGTCAGGACGGAGG
>NW_026708119.1:55000-57500 GCF_902713425.1 Acipenser ruthenus
TCGTTTTGAAAAGTAAATGTTGAAAAACAGGGAAGATCTTCTCCACAGATTAATTACAAATACAAAACAGAAAATAATTGATTGCATAAGTATTCACCCCCTTGAGTCAATATTTGGTAGAGGCACCTTTGGCAGCAATTACAGCCATGAGTCTATTTGGATAAGTCTCTACCAGCTTTGCACATCTGGACACTGCTATTTTTGCCCATTCTTCTTTGCAAAATTGCTCAAGCTCCGTCAAGTTGGATGGGGACCTTTGGTGAACAGCAATTTTCAACTCTTTCCACATATTCTCAATTGGATTGAGGTCCGGGCTTTGACTGGGCCACTCCAGGACATTGACCTTTTTGTTTTTAAGCCACTCCAGTGTGCCTTTGGCTGTATGTTTGGGGTCATTGTCCTGCTGGAAGATGAATCTTCTCCAAGTCCCAGGTCTCTTGCAGACTTCAGCAGGTTTTCCTTCAGGATTTCTCTGTACTTTGCCGCATCCATTTTGCCCTCTATCTTCACGAGCTTTCCAGGCCCTGACGCAGAGAAGCATCCCCATAGCATGATGCTGCCACCACCATGCTTCACGGTAGGGATGGTGTTCTCAGGATGATGTACGGTGTTAGGCTTGCGCCAAACATAGCGCTTAGCGTTGTGGCCAAAAAGCTCTATTCTGGTCTCATCAGGCCATACAATCTTCTTCCACTTGGTCTCAGAGTCTCCCACATGCCTTCTGGGAAACTCTAGCCGAGATTTGATGCGAGTTCTTTTCAACAATGGCTTTCTTTTTGCCACTCTCCCATAAAGGCCAGTTTTGTGAAGCACCCGGGCTATTGTTGCCATATGCACAGTGTCTCCCAGCTCAGCCGTGGAACACTGTAACTCCTTTAGAGTTGCCATAGGCCTCTTGGTGGCCTCCCTGACTAGTGCCCTATACGCCCGGATACTCCGTTTTTGAGGACGGCCTGTTCTAGACAGATTCACAGTTGTGCCATATTCTCTCCATTTCTTAATAATGGACTTTACTGTGCTCTGAGAGGATATTCAATGCCTTGGAAATGTTCTTATATCCTACCCCTGATTGGTGCTTTTGAAGAACCTTATTCCGGATTTGCTTTGAATGTTCCTTCACCTTCATGATGTAGTTTTTGTTAGGAAATGTACTAACCAACTGTGGGACCTCCCAGAGACAGGTGTATTTAACCTGAAATCATGTGAAACACCTTAATTGCACACAGGTGGACTCCATTCAACTAATTATGTGACTTCTAAAGACAATTGGTTGCACCAGAGCTTATTTAGGTGTGTCATAGCAAAGGGGGTGAATACTTATGCAATCAATTATTTTCTGTTTTATATTTGTAATTAATTTAGAACAAGTTGTAGATTTTATTTTTCACTTTGACATTATGGACTTTTCTTGTGTTGATCAGTGGCAAAAACTCCCAATTAAATCCATTTTGATTCCATGTTGTAACACAATGAAATGTGGAAAAGTCCAAGGGGGGTGAATACTTTTGAGAGCCACTGTATTTCTTAGCAGACACCCTTATCCAGGACGACTTACAATTGTTACAAGATATCACATTATTTTTACATACAATTATATTATTTTTCTACATACAATTACCCATTTATACAGTTGGATTGTTACTGGAGCAATCTAGGTAAAGTACCTTGCTCAAGGGTACAGCAGCAATGTCCCCCACCTGGGATTGAACCCACGACCTTCTAGTCAAGAGTCCCGAGACCTAACCACTACTCCACACTGCCGCACTGACCATAGTCAAAATTGAGCTACATGACCAGAGTCACCATTGAGCTACATGACCAGAGTCACCATTGAGCTACATGACCAGAGTCACCATTGAGCTAAATGACCATAGTTAGAATAGAATTGACTAGAGTCAGAATAGTGCTACATTGGAGGCTGTGTGGTCCAGTGGTTAAAGAAAAGGGCTTGTAACCAGGAGGTCCCCGGTTCAAATCCCACCTTAGCCACTGACTCACTGTGTGACCCTGAGCAAGTCACTTAACCTCCTTGTGCTCCGTCTTTCGGGTGAGATGTAATTGTAAGTGACTCTGCAGCTGATGCAAAGTTCACACACCCTAGTCTCTGTAAGTCGCCTTGGATAAAGGTGTCTGCTAAATAAACACATAATAATAATACATTACCATAGCCACAAAAAACCTTAGTGGACAAAGTGGGTCTGGGTGGCCGAGCGGCAGTTCCAGGAGGTCGGCATGAAGTAGTGACTTGCTCTCATAATGCTATTAGATAACAGATACACTGGGGGGGTAAGTGCATATTACTAAGGGCATGGTCTTTTCATCAAAAAAATATTTAAGTAAAAATAATAAGTCAAGCCATGTGGGAGGCTCTGCACCCCGGGCAGAGTTCCCATTCACCCCTGGCAGCTTCCACTTCCCTGGAAGTCTGTCTGTTGCCCTCCCGTGCCTGGCGCCAGATCAGGTCGGGCTGGAGGCTCTGTTTTCGGCTTGGGGAGGCGGT
>NW_026708119.1:70000-72500 GCF_902713425.1 Acipenser ruthenus
GATTTTAAACTCGCAGCACATTTGAAATGACCATTGGAACAGTATTTCTTAAAAAAATGTGTATATATTAAATATTTTTAAATAAACTATTTTATATATTTCTTTTCTCAAACAGTTTCCCAGTTTTTAATCATTTGAAACTGGTACTGTCTTCAACATGACTGTTCCTAATGAATTAGCCATTCTCCTTGCATTATGCTGTTGGACTTTTGAATGACAAATGTTCGTTTTGAAAAGTAAATGTTGAAAAACAGGGAAGATCTTCTCCACAGATTAATTACAAATACAAAACAGAAAATAATTGATTGCATAAGTATTCACCCCCTTGAGTCAATATTTGGTAGAGGCACCTTTGGCAGCAATTACAGCCATGAGTCTATTTGGATAAGTCTCTACCAGCTTTGCACATCTGGACACTGCTATTTTTGCCCATTCTTCTTTGCAAAATTGCTCTAGCTCCGTCAAGTTGGATGGGGACCTTTGGTGAACAGCAATTTTCAACTCTTTCCACATATTCTCAATTGGATTGAGGTCCGGGCTTTGACTGGGCCACTCCAGGACATTGACCTTTTTGTTTTTAAGCCACTCCAGTGTGCCTTTGGCTGTATGTTTGGGGTCATTGTCCTGCTGGAAGATGAATCTTCTCCAAGTCCCAGGTCTCTTGCAGACTTCAGCAGGTTTTCCTTCAGGATTTCTCTGTACTTTGCCGCATCCATTTTGCCCTCTATCTTCACAAGCTTTCCAGGCCCTGACGCAGAGAAGCATCCCCATAGCATGATGCTGCCACCACCATGCTTCACGGTAGGGATGGTGTTCTCAGGATGATGTACGGTGTTAGGCTTGCGCCAAACATAGCGCTTAGCGTTGTGGCCAAAAAGCTCTATTCTGGTCTCATCAGGCCATAGAATCTTCTTCCACTTGGTCTCAGAGTCTCCCACATGCCTTCTGGGAAACTCTAGCCGAGATTTGATGCGAGTTCTTTTCAACAATGGCTTTCTTTTTGCCACTCTCCCATAAAGGCCAGTTTTGTGAAGCACCCGGGCTATTGTTGCCATATGCACAGTGTCTCCCAGCTCAGCCGTGGAACACTGTAACTCCTTTAGAGTTGCCATAGGCCTCTTGGTGGCCTCCCTGACTAGTGCCCTATACGCCCGGATACTCCGTTTTTGAGGACGGCCTGTTCTAGACAGATTCACAGTTGTGCCATATTCTCTCCATTTCTTAATAATGGACTTTACTGTGCTCTGAGAGGATATTCAATGCCTTGGAAATGTTCTTATATCCTACCCCTGATTGGTGCTTTTGAAGAACCTTATTCCGGATTTGCTTTGAATGTTCCTTCACCTTCATGATGTAGTTTTTGTTAGGAAATGTACTAACCAACTGTGGGACCTCCCAGAGACAGGTGTATTTAACCTGAAATCATGTGAAACACCTTAATTGCACACAGGTGGACTCCATTCAACTAATTATGTGACTTCTAAAGACAATTGGTTGCACCAGAGCTTATTTAGGTGTGTCATAGCAAAGGGGGTGAATACTTATGCAATCAATTATTTTCTGTTTTATATTTGTAATTAATTTAGAACAAGTTGTAGATTTTATTTTTCACTTTGACATTATGGACTTTTCTTGTGTTGATCAGTGGCAAAAACTCCCAATTAAATCCATTTTGATTCCATGTTGTAACACAATGAAATGTGGAAAAGTCCAAGGGGGGTGAATACTTTTGAGAGCCACTGTATTTCTTAGCAGACACCCTTATCCAGGACGACTTACAATTGTTACAAGATATCACATTATTTTTACATACAATTATATTATTTTTCTACATACAATTACCCATTTATACAGTTGGATTGTTACTGGAGCAATCTAGGTAAAGTACCTTGCTCAAGGGTACAGCAGCAATGTCCCCCACCTGGGATTGAACCCACGACCTTCTAGTCAAGAGTCCCGAGACCTAACCACTACTCCACACTGCCGCACTGACCATAGTCAAAATTGAGCTACATGACCAGAGTCACCATTGAGCTACATGACCAGAGTCACCATTGAGCTACATGACCAGAGTCACCATTGAGCTAAATGACCATAGTTAGAATAGAATTGACTAGAGTCAGAATAGTGCTACATTGGAGGCTGTGTGGTCCAGTGGTTAAAGAAAAGGGCTTGTAACCAGGAGGTCCCCGGTTCAAATCCCACCTTAGCCACTGACTCACTGTGTGACCCTGAGCAAGTCACTTAACCTCCTTGTGCTCCGTCTTTCGGGTGAGATGTAATTGTAAGTGACTCTGCAGCTGATGCAAAGTTCACACACCCTAGTCTCTGTAAGTCGCCTTGGATAAAGGTGTCTGCTAAATAAACACATAATAATAATACATTACCATAGCCACAAAAAACCTTAGTGGACAAAGTGGGTCTGGGTGGCCGAGCGGCAGTTCCAGGAGGTCGGCATGAAGTAGTGACTTGCTCTCATAATGCTATTAGATAACAGATA
>NW_026708119.1:82500-85000 GCF_902713425.1 Acipenser ruthenus
ACCATCTTCTTTGCACTCTTTCTAGAGCAGCAATATCCTTTTTGTAACAAGGTGACCAGAACTGAACACAGTATTCTAGGTGAGGTCTTACTAATGCATTGTAAAGTTTTAACATTACTTCCCTTGATTTAAAATCAACACACCTCACAATATATCCGAGCATCTTGTTGGCCTTTTTTATTGCTTCCTCACATTGTCTCGATGAAGACATTTCTGAGTCAACATAAACTCCTAGGTCTTTTTCATAGATCCCTTCTTCAATTTCAGTATCTCCCATATGATATTTATAATGCCCATTTGTATTGCCTGTGTGCAATACGTTACACTTCTCTCTATTAAAATGTAATTTGCCACGTGTCTGCCAAGTTCTGAATGCTGTCTAGATCATTTTGAATGACCTTTGCTGCTACAACAGTGTTTGCCGCCACTCCTATTTTTGTGTCGTCTGCAAATTTAACAAGCTTGCTTACTATACCAGAATCTAAATCATGAATGTAGATTAGGAATAGCAGAGGACCTAATAGTGATCCCTGAGGTACACCCCTGGCTACCTCACTACATTTTGAGGTTTCTCCTCTATTTAGTACTTTCTGTTTTCTACATGTTAACCACTCCCTAATCCATGTGCATGCATTTCCTTGAATCCCTACTGCATTCAGTTTGAGAATTAATGTTGAAAGGGAGGGAAGATCTTCTCCACAGAAGATTCTCCCAGCCTTTCAACTTTTTTCAAAAACAATACAATTAAAAAAGGCATCAGTGTTTAATTTCCAGACGATTTTAAACTCGCAGCACATTTGAAATGACCATTGGAACAGTATTTCTTAAAAAAATGTGTATATATTAAATATTTTTAAATAAACTATTTTATATATTTCTTTTCTCAAACAGTTTCCCAGTTTTTAATCATTTGAAACTGGTACTGTCTTCAACATGACTGTTCCTAATGAATTAGCCATTCTCCTTGCATTATGCTGTTGGACTTTTGAATGACAAATGTTCGTTTTGAAAAGTAAATGTTGAAAAACAGGGAAGATCTTCTCCACAGATTAATTACAAATACAAAACAGAAAATAATTGATTGCATAAGTATTCACCCCCTTGAGTCAATATTTGGTAGAGGCACCTTTGGCAGCAATTACAGCCATGAGTCTATTTGGATAAGTCTCTACCAGCTTTGCACATCTGGACACTGCTATTTTTGCCCATTCTTCTTTGCAAAATTGCTCAAGCTCCGTCAAGTTGGATGGGGACCTTTGGTGAACAGCAATTTTCAACTCTTTCCACATATTCTCAATTGGATTGAGGTCCGGGCTTTGACTGGGCCACTCCAGGACATTGACCTTTTTGTTTTTAAGCCACTCCAGTGTGCCTTTGGCTGTATGTTTGGGGTCATTGTCCTGCTGGAAGATGAATCTTCTCCAAGTCCCAGGTCTCTTGCAGACTTCAGCAGGTTTTCCTTCAGGATTTCTCTGTACTTTGCCGCATCCATTTTGCCCTCTATCTTCACGAGCTTTCCAGGCCCTGACGCAGAGAAGCATCCCCATAGCATGATGCTGCCACCACCATGCTTCACGGTAGGGATGGTGTTCTCAGGATGATGTACGGTGTTAGGCTTGCGCCAAACATAGCGCTTAGCGTTGTGGCCAAAAAGCTCTATTCTGGTCTCATCAGGCCATACAATCTTCTTCCACTTGGTCTCAGAGTCTCCCACATGCCTTCTGGGAAACTCTAGCCGAGATTTGATGCGAGTTCTTTTCAACAATGGCTTTCTTTTTGCCACTCTCCCATAAAGGCCAGTTTTGTGAAGCACCCGGGCTATTGTTGCCATATGCACAGTGTCTCCCAGCTCAGCCGTGGAACACTGTAACTCCTTTAGAGTTGCCATAGGCCTCTTGGTGGCCTCCCTGACTAGTGCCCTATACGCCCGGATACTCCGTTTTTGAGGACGGCCTGTTCTAGACAGATTCACAGTTGTGCCATATTCTCTCCATTTCTTAATAATGGACTTTACTGTGCTCTGAGAGGATATTCAATGCCTTGGAAATGTTCTTATATCCTACCCCTGATTGGTGCTTTTGAAGAACCTTATTCCGGATTTGCTTTGAATGTTCCTTCACCTTCATGATGTAGTTTTTGTTAGGAAATGTACTAACCAACTGTGGGACCTCCCAGAGACAGGTGTATTTAACCTGAAATCATGTGAAACACCTTAATTGCACACAGGTGGACTCCATTCAACTAATTATGTGACTTCTAAAGACAATTGGTTGCACCAGAGCTTATTTAGGTGTGTCATAGCAAAGGGGGTGAATACTTATGCAATCAATTATTTTCTGTTTTATATTTGTAATTAATTTAGAACAAGTTGTAGATTTTATTTTTCACTTTGACATTATGGACTTTTCTTGTGTTGATCAGTGGCAAAAACTCCCAATTAAATCCATTTTGATTCCATGTTGTAACACAATGAAATGTGGAAAAGTCCAAGGGGGGTGAA
>NW_026708119.1:97500-100000 GCF_902713425.1 Acipenser ruthenus
CTCAGAGTCTCCCACATGCCTTCTGGGAAACTCTAGCCGAGATTTGATGCGAGTTCTTTTCAACAATGGCTTTCTTTTTGCCACTCTCCCATAAAGGCCAGTTTTGTGAAGCACCCGGGCTATTGTTGCCATATGCACAGTGTCTCCCAGCTCAGCCGTGGAACACTGTAACTCCTTTAGAGTTGCCATAGGCCTCTTGGTGGCCTCCCTGACTAGTGCCCTATACGCCCGGATACTCCGTTTTTGAGGACGGCCTGTTCTAGACAGATTCACAGTTGTGCCATATTCTCTCCATTTCTTAATAATGGACTTTACTGTGCTCTGAGAGGATATTCAATGCCTTGGAAATGTTCTTATATCCTACCCCTGATTGGTGCTTTTGAAGAACCTTATTCCGGATTTGCTTTGAATGTTCCTTCACCTTCATGATGTAGTTTTTGTTAGGAAATGTACTAACCAACTGTGGGACCTCCCAGAGACAGGTGTATTTAACCTGAAATCATGTGAAACACCTTAATTGCACACAGGTGGACTCCATTCAACTAATTATGTGACTTCTAAAGACAATTGGTTGCACCAGAGCTTATTTAGGTGTGTCATAGCAAAGGGGGTGAATACTTATGCAATCAATTATTTTCTGTTTTATATTTGTAATTAATTTAGAACAAGTTGTAGATTTTATTTTTCACTTTGACATTATGGACTTTTCTTGTGTTGATCAGTGGCAAAAACTCCCAATTAAATCCATTTTGATTCCATGTTGTAACACAATGAAATGTGGAAAAGTCCAAGGGGGGTGAATACTTTTGAGAGCCACTGTATTTCTTAGCAGACACCCTTATCCAGGACGACTTACAATTGTTACAAGATATCACATTATTTTTACATACAATTATATTATTTTTCTACATACAATTACCCATTTATACAGTTGGATTGTTACTGGAGCAATCTAGGTAAAGTACCTTGCTCAAGGGTACAGCAGCAATGTCCCCCACCTGGGATTGAACCCACGACCTTCTAGTCAAGAGTCCCGAGACCTAACCACTACTCCACACTGCCGCACTGACCATAGTCAAAATTGAGCTACATGACCAGAGTCACCATTGAGCTACATGACCAGAGTCACCATTGAGCTACATGACCAGAGTCACCATTGAGCTAAATGACCATAGTTAGAATAGAATTGACTAGAGTCAGAATAGTGCTACATTGGAGGCTGTGTGGTCCAGTGGTTAAAGAAAAGGGCTTGTAACCAGGAGGTCCCCGGTTCAAATCCCACCTTAGCCACTGACTCACTGTGTGACCCTGAGCAAGTCACTTAACCTCCTTGTGCTCCGTCTTTCGGGTGAGATGTAATTGTAAGTGACTCTGCAGCTGATGCAAAGTTCACACACCCTAGTCTCTGTAAGTCGCCTTGGATAAAGGTGTCTGCTAAATAAACACATAATAATAATACATTACCATAGCCACAAAAAACCTTAGTGGACAAAGTGGGTCTGGGTGGCCGAGCGGCAGTTCCAGGAGGTCGGCATGAAGTAGTGACTTGCTCTCATAATGCTATTAGATAACAGATACACTGGGGGGGTAAGTGCATATTACTAAGGGCATGGTCTTTTCATCAAAAAAATATTTAAGTAAAAATAATAAGTCAAGCCATGTGGGAGGCTCTGCACCCCGGGCAGAGTTCCCATTCACCCCTGGCAGCTTCCACTTCCCTGGAAGTCTGTCTGTTGCCCTCCCGTGCCTGGCGCCAGATCAGGTCGGGCTGGAGGCTCTGTTTTCGGCTTGGGGAGGCGGTGGGTCCCCTTACAGTCCTGGACTTCCATGCTGATGGAAGTATGCTGCCCTCCCGCGCCTGGCGCCAGATCAGGCCGGGCTGGAGGCTCTGTTTTGGGCTTGAGTAGGCAGTGTGGGTCCCTTACATTTTTTTATTTTTAATGCACTTTAAGTCTCTTGCCTTCACGGGGTTTGGAGGCTCTGTTTTGGGCAACAGTGTGCCATTTGTGTCGCTGACTTTCAGTGCACTTGAAGCCTGTTGCCCTCGCGGGGTTTGGAGGCTCTGTTTTCAGCAGCAGTGTGCCGTTTGTGTCCTTGGTGACCTCCATGTTTTTGCTGCTAGAGACTAAGTCCCGTTGTGGACATGGTCGTGTCTACCTTCAATGCGAGCCTTTTGGTGGACATGGTCATTGGCCGAGCACTTTAAAAAAAAAAATCCTATCTTTAACATTAGATGACCATAGTCCGGACTTTTTTGGCTCCGCCAGAAACTAAGAGTTGAAAAAGACATAGTCATGTCGCCTATCTTTAACATGACATGACCATGACCATAGCAGGGCAGTTTATGGAAGTCTGTAAACGGCCGAGATTGAAATGTCCTGCGGGGTGGCAGCGACTCCTTGGCAGTGTGACTTCGGCCCCGTTGCCCATAAAGACTCCATGTCTGAGATACAACGGGGGGACCCGCGGAGATTTCCGTCGACAGGGTTTTTAGAACAAA
>NW_026708119.1:110000-112500 GCF_902713425.1 Acipenser ruthenus
ACTGTCTTCAACATGACTGTTCCTAATGAATTAGCCATTCTCCTTGCATTATGCTGTTGGACTTTTGAATGACAAATGTTCGTTTTGAAAAGTAAATGTTGAAAAACAGGGAAGATCTTCTCCACAGATTAATTACAAATACAAAACAGAAAATAATTGATTGCATAAGTATTCACCCCCTTGAGTCAATATTTGGTAGAGGCACCTTTGGCAGCAATTACAGCCATGAGTGTATTTGGATAAGTCTCTACCAGCTTTGCACATCTGGACACTGCTATTTTTGCCCATTCTTCTTTGCAAAATTGCTCAAGCTCCGTCAAGTTGGATGGGGACCTTTGGTGAACAGCAATTTTCTACTCTTTCCACATATTCTCAATTGGATTGAGGTCCGGGCTTTGACTGGGCCACTCCAGGACATTGACCTTTTTGTTTTTAAGCCACTCCAGTGTGCCTTTGGCTGTATGTTTGGGGTCATTGTCCTGCTGGAAGATGAATCTTCTCCAAGTCCCAGGTCTATTGCAGACTTCAGCAGGTTTTCCTTCAGGATTTCTCTGTACTTTGCCGCATCCATTTTGCCATCTATCTTCACGAGCTTTCCAGGCCCTGACGCAGAGAAGCATCCCCATAGCATGATGCTGCCACCACCATGCTTCACGGTAGGGATGGTGTTCTCAGGATGATGTACGGTGTTAGGCTTGCGCCAAACATAGCGCTTAGCGTTGTGGCCAAAAAGCTCTATTCTGGTCTCATCAGACCATAGAATCTTCTTCCACTTGGTCTCAGAGTCTCCCACATGCCTTCTGGGAAACTCTAGCCGAGATTTGATGCGAGTTCTTTTCTTTTTGCCACTCTCCCATAAAGGCCAGTTTTGTGAAGCACCCGGGCTATTGTTGCCATATGCACAGTGTCTCCCAGCTCAGCCGTGGAACACTGTAACTCCTTTAGAGTTGCCATAGGCCTCTTGGTGGCCTCCCTGACTAGTGCCCTATACGCCCGGATACTACGTTTTTGAGGACGGCCTGTTCTAGACAGATTCACAGTTGTGCCATATTCTCTCCATTTCTTAATAATGGACTTTACTGTGCTCTGAGAGGATATTCAATGCCTTGGAAATGTTCTTATATCCTACCCCTGATTGGTGCTTTTGAAGAACCTTATTCCGGATTTGCTTTGAATGTTCCTTCACCTTCATGATGTAGTTTTTGTTAGGAAATGTACTAACCAACTGTGGGACCTCCCAGAGACAGGTGTATTTAACCTGAAATCATGTGAAACACCTTAATTGCACACAGGTGGACTCCATTCAACTAATTATGTGACTTCTAAAGACAATTGGTTGCACCAGAGCTTATTTAGGTGTGTCATAGCAAAGGGGGTGAATACTTATGCAATCAATTATTTTCTGTTTTATATTTGTAATTAATTTAGAACAAGTTGTAGATTTTATTTTTCACTTTGACATTATGGACTTTTCTTGTGTTGATCAGTGGCAAAAACTCCCAATTAAATCCATTTTGATTCCATGTTGTAACACAATGAAATGTGGAAAAGTCCAAGGGGGGTGAATACTTTTGAGAGCCACTGTATTTCTTAGCAGACACCCTTATCCAGGACGACTTACAATTGTTACAAGATATCACATTATTTTTACATACAATTATATTATTTTTCTACATACAATTACCCATTTATACAGTTGGATTTTTACTGGAGCAATCTAGGTAAAGTACCTTGCTCAAGGGTACAGCAGCAATGTCCCCCACCTGGGATTGAACCCACGACCTTCTAGTCAAGAGTCCCGAGACCTAACCACTACTCCACACTGCCGCCCTGACCATAGTCAAAATTGAGCTACATGACCAGAGTCACCATTGAGCTACATGACCAGAGTCACCATTGAGCTACATGACCAGAGTCACCATTGAGCTAAATGACCATAGTTAGAATAGAATTGACTAGAGTCAGAATAGTGCTACATTGGAGGCTGTGTGGTCCAGTGGTTAAAGAAAAGGGCTTGTAACCAGGAGGTCCCCGGTTCAAATCCCACCTTAGCCACTGACTCACTGTGTGACCCTGAGCAAGTCACTTAACCTCCTTGTGCTCCGTCTTTCGGGTGAGATGTAATTGTAAGTGACTCTGCAGCTGATGCAAAGTTCACACACCCTAGTCTCTGTAAGTCGCCTTGGATAAAGGTGTCTGCTAAATAAACACATAATAATAATACATTACCATAGCCACAAAAAACCTTAGTGGACAAAGTGGGTCTGGGTGGCCGAGCGGCAGTTCCAGGAGGTCGGCATGAAGTAGTGACTTGCTCTCATAATGCTATTAGATAACAGATACACTGGGGGGGGGTAAGTGCATATTACTAAGGGCATGGTCTTTTGATCAAAAAAATATTTAAGTAAAAATAATAAGTCAAGCCATGTGGGAGGCTCTGCACCCCGGGCAGAGTTCCCATTCACCCCTGGCAGCTTCCACTTCCCTGGAAGTCTGTCTG
>NW_026708119.1:122500-158678 GCF_902713425.1 Acipenser ruthenus
GAGCATCTTGTTGGCCTTTTTTATTGCTTCCTCACATTGTCTCGATGAAGACATTTCTGAGTCAACATAAACTCCTAGGTCTTTTTCATAGATCCCTTCTTCAATTTCAGTATCTCCCATATGATATTTATAATGCCCATTTGTATTGCCTGTGTGCAATACGTTACACTTCTCTCTATTAAAATGTAATTTGCCACGTGTCTGCCAAGTTCTGAATGCTGTCTAGATCATTTTGAATGACCTTTGCTGCTACAACAGTGTTTGCCGCCACTCCTATTTTTGTGTCGTCTGCAAATTTAACAAGCTTGCTTACTATACCAGAATCTAAATCATGAATGTAGATGAGGAATAGCAGAGGACCTAATAGTGATCCCTGAGGTACACCCCTGGCTACCTCACTACATTTTGAGGTTTCTCCTCTATTTAGTACTTTCTGTTTTCTACATGTTAACCACTCCCTAATCCATGTGCATGCATTTCCTTGAATCCCTACTGCATTCAGTTTGAGAATTAATGTTGAAAGGGAGGGAAGATCTTCTCCACATTCTTTTGAATGACAAATGTTCGTTTTGAAAAGTAAATGTTGAAAGGCCGGGAAGATCTTCTCCACAGAAGATCCTCCCAGCCTTTCAACTTTTTTTCAGAAAAAATACAATTAAAAAAGGCATCAGTGTTTAATTTCCAGATGATTTTAAACTTGCAGCACATTTCAAACGACTATCGGAACATTATTTCTTTAAAACAAATGTGGATATTATTTATTTTTCAATAAAGGATTTTAAGATTTTTTTCTCAAAGAGTTTCCCAGTTTTCAATCATTTGAAACATGTACTGTCTTCCAAATGCCTGTTCCTAACGAATTGGCTATTCTCCTTGCTTGACACATTCCTATTTTTATGAAATGTAGCAGTTGCATGAGAGGCAGAGCTGCAGCATCTGCCCAGCTAGGAGCTGCCTTGCTGTGCCAAGTTATGCGCTCCATACCCTTGCTGTGCGGATCTTTGTTGTATTTAAAATGACATTTTTACGCAGAGGAGCAGGGTACAGACAAAGGGAGCAGGGGACAGTTCAAAGGGAGCAGAGGGCAGGGTAGATTAAACAGCTTTGTATGTAGATTAAACATATTTATACTGGGGCAGTACACAATAGCCGGGATCCCTGAACTAGCCAATGTTGGAACTTAGTGTGACAATACTGGAATATGACCAGAGTCAGAATAGTGCTACATGACCATAGTCAGAATTGAGTTACATGACAAGAGTCAGAATACTGCTACATGAACAGAGTCAGAATTGAGTTATATGACCACAGCCAGAATCGAAGTAAATGACCAGAGCTACAAAAAAAGCTTTACCTTCTTCTAAGGTATAAAGTCGGTCTCTGTCAACAAGTACAGGTGTTTATACACTGACACAGCCCCTGTGTAAATGAGATCAGGCCTTTATACACTGACACAGCATCTCTGTCAACAAATACAGGTGTTTATACACTGACACAGCATCTCTGTCAACAAATACAGGTGTTTATACACTGACACAGCATCTCTGTCAACAAATACAGGTGTTTATACACTGACACAGCATCTCTGTCAACAAATACAGGTGTTTATACACTGACACAGCATCTCTGTCAACAAATACAGGTGTTTATTTGTACGCCTTTGAACAAATGACAAACAGTATTGCACAGAAACGTCTGGGGTGGTTTAAAATTGACACAAAGCTGCATTTTATCACCAAATGGTCTCAAATTGTAGGTCTGATCACTGTGGACTAGAGCATTTTTGCAATATGTGTGGAACTTTCCTATTTATGGAGGTATGCAGCCTCAAAGCTAGCTGGTTTTTGCTGTGCAGTCAAATCAACTGTATTGAACAGAATGGTATATAACTGCCAGTTTACTAATAATGAAAGAAATCCCCCAAACAGGCAAAAGTGGGTTTAAATTGAAGATCACAACTTCTAGTTTACATTAAACCTGACTATGTGGCTAAGAAATGTGGAGATATTGAGAAACTGGGAGGAAACCATTGACATATTCAGCTATTTTTCTATAACTGCCAGTTTACTACTAATGAATGAAAAATACAAAAAATCACCAAAACAGCCAAAACTGGGCTCAAATTGAACATCTCATCCTCTAGACAGCTTTATTTCTGCAGCGGCAGAAATAAAGCTATCAAAGGTGACGATGCAGGTATGTACCCTATGTGTACTGACACACAGGAGAGCATAGGGGCCTCAGAAGAGCAGGCAATTAATATCGGCGGCTGTGTAGGGCAGGCTCGCTTCAAAAAATGGAAGGCTAATCGCGCTTGGCTAAAGGCTAATCCCAGCGGTTCAGTCATTTGCTCGGTTTGTTCAGCAATTCGTGATCTGGGAACCCATATAAAAGAACGACCTGGAATTGACCAGGCCTTTATGAATGGCACAACTGCAACATCAGCCAAAAAACTAAATGACAAAATAAGTGAACACGGTAAATGCAAGTCTCATATGAAATGTGAACACATAGCGCAAGCCAGACAAAAGCAGGCCATAGAGAAAGCTGCTGAAAACAGCACTGCAGTGATCGGAAAAAACGACGAGCATAATGATAACAGCCTACATGATTTGTAAAGAAAACGTTTAAGATGCATCCAAACATTTTGCAGCTACAGCAGCTTAATGGATTGGATACTGGGAACATGCTGCATTCCGACCATGCAGGTTGTAATATGCTCTCGTTTGTAGCAGACAAAATGGCTGCACAACTTGCAAAGTATGTAATTGATTATTATTATTATTATTTATTTCTTAGCAGACACCCTTATCCAGGGCAACTTACAATTGTTACAACATATCACATTATTTTTACATACAATTATATTATTTTAGGCAACTATTTTTTTAACATTGTGCCGCTAAAGTCGGGGACAGGTGCTGGCATTGCAGATGAGTTGCTTTCCAGCCTCAATCAGTATGGCATCACTGCAGACATACTTCGAGAGCGTCTGCTGGGTTTTGCAACTGATGGAGCAGCATCGATGCTGGGGAAATACAAAGGGGCAGCATCAATTCTGCGAGAACAGATCAACAACAATCTAATCGAGATTCACTGCATGAACCACAAACTGGAGCTTGCTGTTCATGACGCTGTTCGAACAGTAAAGGAAGCAAGTCATTTTCAGCTATTAATCGATTCACTGTATTCATTTTTTTCACTAAGTCCCAAGAACCAGAGGCAACTTGAAGCTGTGGCTGCTGAGCTCTGTGTACATATACACAAGGTTGGTCGAGTTTCTGACGTCCGTTGGCCGTCATCTTCCTGCACATCGGTGACTGCTTTATGGGAAAGTTACCCTGCCCTTGTTACATTTTTTAGAAATGGTTCAACAGACATCTCACGTTCTTCACAGGACAAAGCAGAATGTGGTGGTCTACTGGGGAAGATGACAAACTGGCTGTTTGTAATGGAAGTAGCAACAATGAAAGATGCACTCGAGACGCTAAAAGCGCTATCCCTGTTTCTTCAAAATAGGAATTCCACTGTCATCACTGTCAAGCCGGAGATTGATGTTGCATTAAAAGCTCTACGTGCTATGAAGGACAGAGATTGAATAAATACCAGCACAATGAACAACGAGTTCTCAAGAGCCGGTGCATTTAAAGGGGTTCCAATCACACAGCCATCTGACGCTCAACAAATGAAATACAGAGGTTTCCGCACGCAGTTCATACAAGCTTTATTTGACAACATCGAAAGAAGATTTGATGATAAAGGGGTCCTGGAGGAGGCAGCCGTACTCAACCCCACATCATGGCCTGTAGAAGAGGATGCAAGAATTTTGTTTGGGGACGATAAAGTTATGAATCTGTGCAAAACTTTAAAATTCAACGTTTCACGACCTCTAACTATAAAGGAATTCAGAGAGCACAAAGATACTCAGCGCATGGGGGATAACCTGAACAAACTGGTAACCACAGTAGGTGTAATTCCTGTGGTCCACTGCTGAATGTGAACGTGGCTTTAGTGTGATGAACCTTATTCTGACCGACCAGAGAAGCCGAATGCATGTAAGCACACTGAACAGCATGCTGTTTGTTTCAATTAACGGCCCCAACATTGACACTTTCCAAGCTGAGAAATATGCAGAGTTTAAAGGATTAAAGAGGGACACCCACTCTGCAGAGGACAAACCAACAGGAAAGAAAAGAAACGAGAAAACGATTGCCCACCATACCAAACTGTTTTCTTAGACCGATCCAGCCACATCTTGGTGATATCGGTGAGTTTAAAACATTTAACTTATCTTACTTATGTTAATTAAAATGTAAAACGAAAATGAAAAATGATATATAAATAAATGGTGTGCATTTACAACTTCATGTCACCAGGAGTCTCCAAATCAGTTAATGTTTGTTACTGGAAATATAGTAGCTGTGTGAAATATTAACCCTTTGCAGTTCATTTATTAAGTGCGTGTCAGGTCCAATTTATTTTCACACACGCAGTTTATTTTAGACGCGCTGTTTAAAAGTATTTTTTTTCACAGTAAAACAGGTTTAAAAGACACTTCAAAACAACAGGACACTCAGTACTGCATCTCCAGCAAACACCTCAGTAATGCGATCCAAGTCATTATTTTATTACTATAACATCTCAAAAAGCTCTGCAAATGTCTGTGATATTCTCTGAGCGCTGGATGCGGAAGCAGCTATCTTGTTTGTGTATGTCCGTGTTATCTATGTAGTGTCGGGTCTATCAGTATTCATGAGATACACCCACTATTTTTTTTTTTTCCGGCTTCTCTCGGCTCCTATCGGTCTCACTCGGCCATTGAATAGTTTTCTCGGCTTTTTCCGGAGAAAAAAGACTAGAGACCTGTTTTTTGTGTCTTTTTGATGATGTCGGACAGGGTCCGACATTGGACCGGAAAGGGAAAATTGCGATGTCAGACCAGGTCCGACATAGGACCGCAAAGGGTTAAGGTAATCCAATCAGAAATGCTAATGACATATTTCAGGTATATAAAGGCTTAAGTTCTTAGTGTATCCACCTGAGGCAATCGTGGCCAGTAGTCGTGCGCAAAATTATACAAATCGAGCAAAAACTTCACAGAAAAAAAACTATATGAAAAGTGCATTCTTAAAGGCGGTGGCTAAGCTGAAAATTAGTGGTTCCCATTAGTGTATGTGTTTTAAAAACATTTAGAACGTCCCTCATACAATGAATTCAGGTATGAATGACAGCCTTTAGTAGACTCAATTCAATATCCATCCACATTATTGTATTTTAGCACCATTGCAGTCACGATTACAATTACAGTTATAAGGTTTAATTACAAACATCATGAAATAATGAGAGTAATTATTCCCAGTGTCACTCCTGGAGGTTGGCCAGACGTCTCTGTGAAAGCTTTTGTATCTTGCTCTTCTCGTTGAATATCTTCACTTTGACAGTTGTCCAATCATGCCTTATATTTGAGTGCTGGAACAAAAAATCCTCCATCTCTTTTTTACCTATAATACAAAATGGAGTGAGGTAACCAGTGGTGTACCACAGGGATCAGTATTAGGCCCTCTGCTATTCCTAATCTACATTAATGATTTAGATTCTGGTATAGTAAGCAAACGTGTTAAATTTGCAGACGACACAAAAATAGGAGGAGTGGCAAACAATGTTGCAGCAGCAAAGGTCATTCAAAATGATCTAGACAGCATTCAGAACTGGGCAGACACATGGCAAATGACATTTAATAGAGAAAAGTGTAAAGTTTTGCATGCAGGCAATAAAAATGTGCATTATAAATATCATATGGGAGATACTGAAATTGAAGAAGGGAACTATGAAAAAGACCTAGGAGTTTATGTTGACTCAGAAAGCTATAAAAAAGGCCAACAAGATGCTCGGATATATTGTGAGAAGTGTTGAATTTAAATCAAGGGTAGTAATGTTAAAACTTTACAATGCATTAGTAAGACCTCACCTAGAATATTGTGTTCAGTTCTGGTCACCTCGTTACAAAAAGGATATTGCTGCTCTAGAAAGAGTACAAAGAATAGCAACCAGAATTATCCTGGGTTTAAAAGGCATGTCGTATGCAGACAGGCTAAAAGAATTGAATCTATTCAGTCTTGAACAAAGAAGACTACGCGGCGATCTGATTCAAACATTCAAAATCCTAAAAGATATAGACAATGTCGACCCAGGGGACTTTTTTGACCTGAAAAAAGAAACAAGGACCAGGGGTCACACATGGAGATTAGATAAAGGGGCATTCAGAACAGAAAATAGGAGGCACTTTTTTACACAGAGAATTGTGAGGGTCTGGAACCAACTCCCCAGTAATGTTGTTGAAGCTGACACCCTGGGATCCTTTAAGAAGCTGCTTGATGAGATTTTGTGATCAATAAGCTACTAACAATCAAACGAGCAAGATGGGCTGAATGGCCTCCTCTCGTTTGTAAACTTTCTTATGTTCTTATGTTTTTATATTAATATAGGTTAATCTACTGAAATACATGGATAGACCTAAAGAATACTACTGTGCGTCATAGAAAAAAAATCTTGTAATACCCAAATGGTAATATTTTCGCTGGGCTCTGAACGATGGTATTATCACTTCAACACATCAGCTTGAGCTCAAAGTGTGGCTTGTGCAGAGCTGGCATTTCAGTCTATCCACCACGCAGACCCGAAAGGGAAGACACATATTGTTCAGACTCAAATCCATATATTACAATAAACAATAGCTGGTTTAGTGTGTATTACCAGGGGTAATACCATCTGAATGGTTCCTGTCCCCAAAACTCTCTCCCCAAAACCTCTCTATGGTATTATTCCCTGGTAGTACACACTGAACCAGCCATTATTCCAGTTGTTAAATGATACAATAATTAACATTTTATATAAAAAAAAAAAAAAAAAACAACAAACAAAAACACAATAACATTTACAGACTAGCCATAATCCCTGGACTGTTCCATTATACAAAGGTGTTTGCTTTACATAAAAAAGTAGCCGCATGTAAGAAACAGGGCATATTTATGATGGTCTTTACACAAATACAGTTTGCACCATATACAGTATATCTGTGTATTTACAAGTAGTCTCAGGCCGATTGGTTTGGTGCAAATTCTGGGGTGAATCAGTTTGTTTTGGATGTTTCATTTATGCCTGCAAATGAACTGAACCGTACTTCAGCATGCACCAAACGACCATTTGTGAAAGGGCTTTTAAAAGACTCAAAAGTACTGTATGCCTAAATTATTGTTTGTTACTAGCAATATTAACACATTGTTTTCTTCACAAAAAAAGGATGTAAATCCCATTTTGATGCAAATACCTTGATAAATCTGACTGAAGGCAAAGATACTGGTACCCAATAAAGTACAGGTGTGTGGATTTGTGTTAATCTGCATATTTGAAAACCAGTTGAATATTTTATATAAAAAATTACACTGCAATATAATTATATGATAATCGTGGTATTTTTTCTGATAGTTATCATACCATGAGAATTTCTTAGCATCCCACCTCTACATCTGACCCTATGTCACACCTACGTCAAACTTATCCAATTGTCAGGAAAATTCATATGGATACCCAAACACCCCACCCCCAATAAAGAAACTAAAAATATAGTAAAATGCCAAAGGATTATGCTATTGGGGGCGGGGAGTGTTTACTTTGAACGGACTCAGACAGAATGTATAAGAAAACTAAATATTCAATATATGTATGGCACCATTACAATCATTACAATCTCACCTGGCATTTGTTTTCTGCTTTCACCTTGTAAGGCTTGAAATAGATAAGCACTTGGTCTTCATCTACTTTGGCCCATCTTGTATACTTTCATCCTGCACAAGATAACAAATACAATTATGAAGTTACTTCATCAGTGGCGGACTGTAGCAAGATTGATTGATGTAGCAATCTCTGTGTCCTCCAGTTTGAAAGATCCACTTGCACACAATAGTGGGCTATATAACTTGATTTCATTAGTATGCTTAGCAATCCCCGGAACAATGAGACCATATAGAAAAAACAATACTTTAATCTGCATTTTCATCATATAACTCTATACATTAAATTAATTTATGAAGTTAATATTTTTTATATATAAATGTATGAAAAATAAATTTGGTTCAAGTACATGTATTGGGGGTTGTTTTAAAACAAAATCTGACAGGGGATATTATATTATTTCTACCATTTTCCCTGCACCTGGAATCTGTGTCTATTTCACAAACACCAAAGTTGGGATTCATTTAAAACAATAAAATCACCAGTTTGTTTTATTGTTAAATAAAAAAATAAAAAAAAAATAGTAAATGGGGAAAACTGACTTGGCTTAGTGGCTGCCATGGTTTTATAATTGACATATAAATTAAATCAATGTCTACATAAGACATATTAAAAAGTGGATGAGTAAAGGTCTCCACACACCAGACACAAAGTGATTTTTTAATTGGCAACGACTCCCGACGAGACCTTTCGCAGCGACATGACCACACAAACCAGCAGCGATAGGTTTGAAAATTGCCAGATCTATACAACTGTTCAAAATTGCTATTGACAGAACTATGATCAAGACTGGTACTACTTATCAACATGATGTGGAAATTATGAGTGTCTTCTCTGATGGTATTTCAACACATATGGCAATAAATCACACATACCAGGCTTATCCAGTTCTTTCGAAATGGACTCCCATATATTCCCTTTCAAATCTGTATCTTTATAATTGTGATGGCCTTTGTCATAAAGCTCTGGGTAGTTTTTCAACGACAAGTATTTTTCCTCCGTCATTTTGGAAACTGCTTCACCCTGCTGGACCACGTGCATTGAAGCTGTTCTCCGATTGCTCAATGCCCTAGTTGACGTGCGTCAAATCGCAAAAAATCGGATTCAATCCTATTTATTTCTCGTCAGTCCAGTGCTGCCCTGGTACCGTTCCTGCGTAGCTTGTCGTGTGAAAGATACTTATCAAAAGTATAGGTTCTATTCATTTTGACGCATCACTGCACAGTTTCGCTTGTCGCATTGCATCTTAAGTGCCCGAAATGCCTTATAAATGCATATGCACAACAGTATCTCTTTCATACTGACCGGAAATTTCAGTTTTTCACCACCACCATCCCTGTACTGTAACAATCGTCCGCTAACAACACCTTTTGGATTTTCTTTTCCACTGTCCCCTTAATTGACCTGGCTGTGTGGCATGGAGCATTGTCCTGCTGGAAAAACCAATCCTCAGAGTTGGGGAACATTGTCAGAGCAGAAGGAAGCAAGTTTTCTTCCAGGACAACCTTGTACTTGGCTTGATTCATGCGTCCTTCACAAAGACAAATCTGCCCGATTCCAGCCTTGCTGAAGCACCCCCAGATGAGTCCAATTTTCAGCTTTGCCCAACACCTGGTCGTCTAATGGTTAGACGGAGACCTGGAGAGGCCTACAAGCCACAGTGTCTCGCACCCACTGTGAAATGTGGTGGAGGATCGGTGATGATCTGGGGGTGCTTCAGCAAGGCTGGAATCGGGTAGCTTTGGCATGAAGCAAGCCAAGTACAAGGTTGTCCTGGAAGAAAACTTGCTTCCTTCTGCTCTGACAATGTTCCCCAACTCTGAGGATTGGTTTTTCCAGCAGGACAATGCTCCATGCCACACAGCCAGGTCAATCAAGGTGTGGATGGAGGACCACCAGATCAAGACCCTGTCATGGCCAGCCCAATCTCCAGACCTGAACCCCATTGAAAACCTCTGGAATGTGATCAAGAGGAAGATGGATGGTCACAAGCCATCAAACAAAGCCGAGCTGCTTGAATTTTTGCGCCAGGAGTGGCATAAAGTCACCCAACATCAATGTGAAAGACTGGTGGAGAGCATGCCAAGACGCATGAAAGCTATGCTTGAAAATCAGGGTTATTCCACCAAATATTGATTTCTGAACTCTTCCTAAGTTAAAACATTAGTATTGTGGTGTTTTAAAAATGAATATGAACTTATTTTCTTTGCATTATTCGAGGTCTGACAACACTGCATCTTTTTTGTTATTTTGACCAGTTGTCATTTTCTGCAAATAAATGCTCTAAATGACAATATTTTTATTTGGAATTTGGGAGAAATGTTGTCAGTAGTTTATAGAATAAAACAAAAATGTTCATTTTACCCAAACACATACCTATAAATAGTAAAACCAGAGAAACTGATAATTTTGCAGTGGTCTCTTAATTTTTTCCAGAGCTGTATATATTTTTCAAACAAGCGCAAGGTGGTGGTGCAAGCTCTGTCTCACAGTGAGGAGAAAAATTAGGCACTATTATCTTGTGGATTCTGAGATGTTAGTAAAGGTTCCGAAATAATTGTATTTTATCTTGCTCTTAATTGTATTAATACTTGTACTGTGATTCTTGAAATGTATTTTTGTTTACGACTGTAAGTCGCCCTGGATAAGGGCGTCTGCTAAGAAATAATAATAATGACACAGATAATGACCCTTGTCCAACAGAATGTTATAATACAGTAGTGTACCAAATTTGAAGATATCGCAAAGCATGTGTCAACTATCATTGGTAATGGTTCTTAATTTCTAATGAACAAATAAGAAACCTTACCTTATCATTAAGCATTGGAAAAATGAAGGATTCTGTGCTTGACATGGGATGCTGTGCTTGACATTGCATTTTAGATCACAAGGACTTAAAATGCAAATCAAAAGAAATGAATTCTCACAGTAAAAAAAAAAAAAGTGATTTTTTTTATAGGAAGAGAATAAAGAACAGCCAAAAAAAAAAAACCTTAGTCTTGGGGGACCATCCCACTAAAAAACGCTTCGTCCTAAAAGGGTTCAATTCAAATATCACTACTTTTATAACTTATCAGCCTGTGATGCAACTCATGTCTTGGCAAAGTACTGAATTATTTATTAAGAAACAAAATAAAGCACACATAAAAAATAGAAGAATATGAAGCCAATATCTCAAAGCGTTTGGTCTTTATTTTCCAGAAACGAACGTCGCATGACCGCAATTTGGCAGCCATCTTAGGTCACAGATCAACGTGACCAGTAGTTAGATTTTTCTAGAGGAGTTTCCACAATGCAGAGAATATAAATTCAACATTGCGATCAGTTCAGAAGATCAAAGCAGTTATAGGTGTGATGAGGCTGGTAATGTCTGCAGATTTACAAAAAACATACAAGCTTCCCTCACGTGGATGCTTAAAGAAAAGCCATTTAAATGTCATATCAAGATGCCACCCAACACTGAAAATATTAACTGGCTGACGTGGACATAGACCTTTGGGAGACAGTCCCCATAATGTGACATTCAACAGTATATTGTAGCGCCCTTTCTGATTTAACATGAAATCACCTTGTGGGGACATATTATATGTCTCCCAAAGGTAGAGACTTATCAAAAACAATATTTCTCTCCAGTAGCGACAGGCTCCGAGACTGATAATTAATGGAGTGACTTGTGGAGATATACACTGCTGTGAAAAAGTCTTAGACATTTTGCACAATTTTATTTCTTTTTTCTGGAGGGGGGGGGCGGGTTATACTACCATAGAATCAACCTGATTTAATACTACCATGTCATGTATACATTTTATATCAAATAAAAATACATCCCCCCCCCCCCCCCCGTTGAGAACCATACCTACAGTGAAACATGGAGGAGGCTCGGTTATGTTTTGGGGCTGCTTTGCTGCGCCTGGCACAGGGTGCCTTGAATCTGTGCAGGGCACAATGAAATCTCAAGACTATCAAGGCATTCTGGAGCGAAACATACTGCCCAGTGTCAGAAAGCTCTGTCTCAGTCGCAGGTCATGGGTCCTCCAACAGGATAATGACCCAAAACACACAGCTAAAAGCACCCAAGAATAGATAAGAACAAAACATTGGACTATTCTGAAGTGGCCTTCTATGAGTCCTGATCTGAATCCTATCAAACATCTATGGAAAGAGCTGGATAAATGTGATGGGTTAGCTACTACAACACTTCATATTAGCTGCTCAAGTATAGTTTATTTTGAGATATTGTAACTCGAGAATGTGTCTAAGACTTTTGCACAGCAATGTACATTTGGTGGCTTTTGTCTGCATTAGAGATGAACACACAAGTAAATGCCTCAAACTGTATCTACCTGGGTTGTTTAGGCAGCAACTTTCAAGCCAATCCAGCTGTCCCTTGTTCTGAATGTCTTCTGGTTGTCCATCATTGTGAGGCCCTTCCTGTCCTCCTTCAGTTGTGAACATACCTCTTGTTACTTTAGTCCCGATCCCATTGAGGGGATTCTCTATCTCAGCCACCCCTTGAAGTCTCCCACCTAGCTGGCCCCTGTCTGAATAAGACTCTTGTTCCGAAGTTTCTGAAAGAAGAGAATCACATGCACGGTAACAGTAGATGTGAAACACATGAAATCACTTTGTAGGGGCATGTTATATGTCTCCCAAAGGTAGAGAGAGTCCCCATAATGTGATATTCAGCAGTATATAGTGAAGTACTTCCTGATTTAATTACCATATTCCAAGAGTGGGGAAGGATCCAAGGGTTTCTGCCCATCCATTTTCTCAGCCATCTCTTGGTTCTCTGCCATCTTGAGTCCTTCAACCATGAGTAATGTGGCATGGACCTTAAGAAAAAAATAAATAATAATAATAATAATAATAATAATAATAATAATTGACCACTACACTGCCTGTGCACTAACATGGATTTGTGGTTTGCGGATAACATTTACATTTTTATATGGACATATACATGTAAACAAAAGTTGCAGTTTTGACAGTTAACTACCATATTCCTTCATTTTAAGATGCACTTTAACCATTATTTTGCTTCTCAAAAATATCCTGCGTCTTAAATTAGAGTACAGTAGTGATGTGTGTATTAAAAATCACCAACAAAAGACGCGACTACCCGAGTACATAAACAGCAAAGTGACTGACTGACGAGAAAAGGCGAACAAAGACGTCCCTGCCCGATCTCGAATCATCCATGACATGCAGGCAGCCATTTTCAAAGAAGCATCATTAGCTTCCTGAGGAATTTAAAAAGATATGTTTTTACTACTTCAGTGTTTCTAACAAATGTTTCTGATCAGACCCCCATAATTTTCGACATGCCAAGCAATACCACAGTTCACAAATTGGGAGAAAAACAGGTGTGAGTAATGATGACTGGAAATGGGAAGCAGCACATAACTGTATGCTGTGTGTGATAGCAAACAACTGCAAACTGCCTCCATATCAATCAATCAATCAATCAATCAATCTTTAGTTTTGTATAGCGCTTTACATGATAAAAAACACATACAAATATATATATATATATATATATATACAGACGTGCTCAAATTTGTTGGTACCCTTACAGCTCATTGAAATAATGCTTCATTCCTCCTGAAAAGTGATGAAATTAAAAGCTATTTTATCATGTATACTTGGTATGTCATAGAATAAAGCAAAGAAGCTGTGAAAAGAGATGAATTATTGCTTATTCTACAAAGATATTCTAAAATGGCCTGGACACATTTGTTGGTACCCCTTAGAAAATAAATAAATAATTGGATTATAGAGATATTTCAAACTAATTAGTTTCCTTAATTAGTATCACACATGTCTCCAATCTTGTAATCAGTCATTCAGCCTATTTAAATGGAGAAAAGTAGTCACTGTGCTGTTTGGTACCATTGTGTGCACCACACTGAACATGGACCAGAGAAAGCAAAGGAGAGAGTTGTCTGAGGAGATCAGAAAGAAAATAATAGACGAGCATGGTAAAGGTAAAGGCTACAAGACCATCTCCAAGCAGCTTGATGTTCCTGTGACAACAGTTGCAAATATTATTAAGAAGTTTAAGGTCCATGGAACTGTAGCCAACCTCCCTGGGCGCGGCCGCAAGAGGAAAATCGACCCCAGAGTGAACAGAAGGATAGTGCGAATGGTAGAAAAAGAACCAAGGATAACTGCCAAAGAGATACAAGCTGAACTCCAAGGTGAAGGTACGTCAGTTTCTGATCGCACCATCCGTCGCTTTTTGAGCGAAAGTGGGCTCCATGGAAGAAGACCCAGGAGGACTCCACTTTTGAAAGAAAAACATAAAAAAGCCAGACTGGAATTTGCTAAAATGCATATTGACAAGCCACAATCCTTCTGGGAGAATGTCCTTTGGACAGATGAGTCAAAACTGGAGCTTTTTGGCAAGTCACATCAGCTCTATGTTCACAGACGAAAAAATGAAGCTTTCAAAGAAAAGAACACCATACCTACAGTGAAACATGGAGGAGGCTCGGTTATGTTTTGGGGCTGCTTTGCTGCGCCTGGCACAGGGTGCCTTGAATCTGTGCAGGGCACAATGAAATCTCAAGACTATCAAGGCATTCTGGAGCGAAACGTACTGCCCAGTGTCAGAAAGCTCTGTCTCAGTCGCAGGTCATGGGTCCTCCAACAGGATAATGACCCAAAACACACAGCTAAAAGCACCCAAGAATGGATAAGAACAAAACATTGGACTATTCTGAAGTGGCCTTCTATGAGTCTTGATCTGAATCCTATCGAACATCTATGGAAAGAGCTGAAACTTGCAGTCTGGAGAAGGCACCCATCAAACCTGAGACAGCTGGGGCAGTTTGCTCAGGAAGAGTGGGCCAAACTACCTGTTAACAGGTGCAGAAGTCTCATTGAGAGCTACAGAAAACGTTTGATTGCAGTGATTGCCTCTAAAGGTTGTGCAACAAAATATTAGGTTAGCGGTCCCATCATTTTTGTCCATGCCATTTTCATTTGTTTTCTTATTTACAATATTATGTTGAATAAAAAATCAAAAGCAAAGTCTGATTTCTATTAAATATGGAATAAACAATGGCGGATGCCAATTACTTTTGTCAGTTTTAAGTTATTACAGAGAAAATTGTGCATTCTTCGTTTTTTGTGGAGGGGTACCAACAAATTTGAGCACGTCTGTATATATATATCAATAATCAGAAAATAGAACACACATAGAAATTATATATATATATATATATATATATATATATATATATATATATATATATATATATATATATAAAATCAGCAATAAAACACACATATAATTATATGTTATATACATATACAGAAGCGAGAGAATATCACTTTAAAAACTTGCGTAAGCTAAGCTATACAAGTGTGTTTTTAAATGAGATTTAAAAGCATTGGCAGAAGGAGCTTCCTTTATAGTACTGGGAAGTCGTTCCATAATTTCGGTGCAATGTAACTCAAGCATCTACCACCTGAGTTTTGTTTCTGAATACTTGGTATGGAAAGTAGCCTGGCATCCTGTGATCGAAGTGGACGATTAGGAACGTATGGTTTTAAAAGATCCTTTAAATAGGGTGGAGCTAAGCAATTTAGAGCCTTGTGGGATAATAATAGCACCTTAAAATCGATCCTAAATCGAACAGGAAGCAAATGCAAGGACGCTAGCACAGGGGTGATATGATCTTGTTTCTTACTCCCAGTTAAAACTCTTGCAGCAGCATTCTGTACAAGTTGCAGCCGAGATATAACATTGTTACTAATACCAGCAAAAAGGCTGTTACATTAATCAATCCTTGAAGATATAAAAGCATGCACCAATCTCTCTGCATTCTGCTTGGAAAGCATACCTCTCAGTCTAGCTATGTTTCTTAAATGAAAAAAGAACATTTTTGTAACATTTTTAATGTGTGATTCAAAGGAGAGGTCTGAATCAAAAGTGACACCTAGGTTTTTTTTATCTCTGCTCTAGAATCTGTACAGAGACCGTCGAGTAGAAAATCAGATGAATCTATGTTCTTGTATTGCTTCTGAGGTCTCATTATCATCAATTCTGTTTTGTCTGAGTTTAACATTAAAAAGCTTTTAAACATCCAATGTTTAATGTCAGCAAGGCAGGTATTCAAAATATTAGCAGCAGATACATCACCCTGTTTGAGAGACAGGCAAAGCTGAGTGTCATCAGCATAGCAATGAAAATGAACTCTGTGTCTACGAATGATATTTCCCAAAGGTAACATATATAGAGAGAACAGAATTGGGCCAAGAATTGAACCCTGAGGAACCCCACACGTAACCTTTGACATAAAATAGGTCGCCTCCTCAACTTTAACAAACTGAAACCTATTAGAGAGATAGGATCTGAACCAGAACAAGACAGTACCTGACAATCCCACTAAATGTTCAAGGCGATTAATTATGACAGAATGATCAATGGTGTTGAAAGCAGCACTTAGATCCAGTAGAACAAGTACTGAAGGCGAGCCCATGTCAGAAGTCATCAACATATCATTTACCACTCGAATTAGTGCCGTCTCGGTGCTATGATAAGGCCTGAAACCTGACTGAAATTTCTCAGAAATATTCTGTGCAGCAAGAAATCTATTTAATTGTTCAGCCACTACTCTTCTAACACTTTGGACAAAAAAAGGGAGATTAGAAATAGGCCTGTAATTATTAAGCACATTGGGATCAAGGGTAGGCTTCTTGAGCAGGGGTTTTACTACGCAGTCTTCAAAGAATTTGGAACAGTACTTGATGAGAGTGAGCAGCTGTTAATAATATTTAAAACTGTGTTATTTATTTTTGGATATACTTTTCTCAAAAGTGTAGTAGGAATGGGATCTAATGCACATGTTGTGGGTTTAGTCTTTTTAATTATGGCATCCGGCTCTTGTTCACATGTCAAGCAAAAGTGCTGTAAGATTTGGTTGGGTTCAGACGGACCAAGAATATTTGTATAATTGTTTATATCAGTATGTAGTTGCTCAACTGATTCCTAATGTCGGTCACTTTTTTATTGAAGTGATTCACAGCTTACTGGAGGAATATTCTGTGTAACGCGCTCTGATTGCGGATTTGTTAATCTTGCTGTTGACTGAAAAATAAATCTGATTTTTGTCAACAAGATCGGAGAAATAAACAGATCGAGCTAAAGACAGTGACGTTCTATATGTTAAAATACTATCTTTCCAGCTTTGATAATATATCTGAAGTCCAGTCGATCTCCCATCTGCGTTCTAATTTGCGACACATACGTTTATGCATACGTGTTGTATCATTAAACCAAGGAGAAAATATTTTTGTAGATAGTTTCTTTATTTTATAAGGTGCAATAGTGTCAAGACTATTTGCCAGAGTGGCGTTATATTTATCCACCAAATCTCCGACCACTCCTGACTGAATAATTCACAACACAGAGTTTGTTATTCATTTAGCAGGGGACAATTCTATATTGTGTTTATCTAGATTTTTATTGTAGTTTTGGGGGTTTTTGTTTGTAATTGTTTGACTTAAATATAATTGGCTCAGTAGTACTTCAATCTTTAAACCGAGGTCCTGTCCACATTGTGTGGATGTTAAAGATCCCATGGCACTCTTCGTAAGAGCAGGTATGTTAATCCCGGTGTCATGGCCAAATCCAAAAAGCAGGTTATACAATCCGGCCTACCTAAAGTCCCTCTACCTTAATTAGGGTTAAAAGTGTGTTTGTGCCCCACTTCCCCCCCTCCCCCGGATCCTCTTGTAATGAGGCCTCCGTCTCAATGGGTAACTCTCCTAGTTAAATAAATAGTCTCTGTAAGTTGTTTCTGACAAAAGCGTCTGCTCAATGACTAAAATAATGATTATATACGATTATGAAGTTGTGATGTCAGGCTTTAATCACAGCCTGTGTATTTGTAGATGGATCTTGTCTTCATTACACTAAAACAAATAAAACGACAAGTTAACACATGACCTCCAGGTGTACTTGGAAAATGTTGTATTTTTATGTTTTTGGTTGGCAACACCCTGTATTTACATTCACTGCAGTATAATAAAAACACAAATACTACAGTACTGTTTATATAGTAATATCAAAGGTATAGTTGGGCCAATCCAATGTCAACGGCTCCTACTCAGCCTGTTCTGTTTTTCCAAATTTTACATTTATGTTATTGATACATGAACTATACGTCTTAAACTATCAAGCTCATCAATATGGCATTTTCACCTGTACAGTATTTCCATGATTCATGATAGATAGTGAAACAAGTAAAAGAGGATACAAGTTACAGGAGACAGCATAATTGCATGGGCTCGGACCGCCGAGTGAGGGAATACAGTGGGCGTACATGTATATGATTCGTTTTGATCAGATTCATAACTTTATTTATTTTTTATATTTCATTACGAGTAACTTAAAATATTGGACAAGTTCACAAAAATAAACCAACTTGAAATGTTATACGCTCAATACAAAACACTATTCTCTGGCAACTTATGATATGAAAAGTAAAATAATGTAAACTAATGTACCGTATATTACAGCCGGACTAAACTCATATATTGTAATACAGTACAGTAAAAAATAAAAGTTAAACAGGGGTGCACAGTACCTTACTATAGATCTTCTGACTACAACGTAGCAAAAAAATAATTTTATGGAAGTATGCATAGTAGTCGGCCGATTGAGCTGATAAACAACTGTAAAAAACTGTCTTTCGTGCCTGCTTTTCCCGCTGTCATACAGTTGCTATGCGCTTACGTCACTGCTATTTTTGAAACTCAAACGCAAACATATATATTTTTTGAACATTGCTCGCATTATGCAATTATCCAAATTAAAATGCAATGCACAATGGACTTCGGGACCGCGAAATGTGCATTTAGTACCATACAATCATAGAAAATTATGCGCTTAAAAACGGGACCAGCTGCATGCTATGCAGTTAAGCAATTATTATACAATTATTCAATATGCAAATAAGTGGAGTCGACTCTACATCAGATTTGGCTGTGTATTTTTCATGCATCAATCTATGGTCTACCAGTTCTTAAATATTGTATAGCAAAAGTTGAATGTATGCAATCAGTGTTATGTACATACTCTACTGATAACGACTGCAGTGTAGCTTTGAATATGTCTAGTATCAAACGGAATAAAAAAAGTGTTACTTCTGTAATGACATCAAAAATCCTACTGAACTAAAGTAGAACATTTCTACTGAAATACCTCAAGTTACCATCATAAATAAGAAGCTCTAGCATCAGGCAACAGCAAGCACAGTACAATAATCCAATTAAATGTTTTTCCTGCTTGGCTGACGACCCAATCAAAACGATGCATTTGCAACCCAACTTTGCTTGTTTTGTGTGGCTTAACATTTGGAGAGAGAAAAAGAAAATCTGCAACTGCAGGTGAATTCGAGGGTTCCCCCCCACCCCCACCAAATGGAACAGAGACAAAAGTATTTACCCGCCAAACTGGCTCTGGCCAGAAGCAAACGTATGATATAATATGCCATACATATATATGTCCACTGTACAAAATTATCCGAACAAAGTCATTCTTCTTGTTTAAACTTAGCACAGGAAAATTCCTTGAAGCTCCAAATTACCATTTGTAAAAAAAATGATAAAACGTTCATGCACCCGCATTTCCACATGCCTTTGAAACGTGTTTTTTTTGTTTACTACTACAGTCAAAAAACTTAAAATAAACCCAAACAGTTAAGCACACAACTTAACATAAACCTAAATCTAACCTATGTCAAAACTCTACATTTTTTAAAGACATACTGTAAGATGTATTTTATATCTCATTGCAATCCAGAAATGTAAAATCAGAAACGTATTAAGTACAGTAGAGTACATACATTAGGCCTAACTCGTATTAAGCACAGTACTGTACATACATTTTTTTTCAAGATTTTAAACGCTTCCCACTTCATATGTTCTTAAACATGTTGTCAATAGTTTAAATCATTAACATAATTGACTAGCAATAGATAGCAATATAGTGGGATTACATTTTCTCCATTTTAAATTGTGAACTAGAATATTGTGCAAATGTTTAATTCATTACATAGAAGGCATTAAAATATGTCCTAGTCTGGAGGGGTGGGCCGTCCCCAAATATATATCGGCAAGTAAAATATTTCACTGAATTACCTGAAGTTAGATTAATCATGAAGTCTATTTTTTTTTCAGCGATGGAAAATGTCTTACAGCTAAATTAATATATAGGCCTACCTGCGTAAGTCTCTGCAAGTGACGCTAGCTACCACGATTAATGATTTGATATAAGAGATTCTCGATAGTGTCAGTAAATTACTTCGTGTTGTGAAGAAGGTCTCTTCAAGATAAACATTCTGTAGCAGTTGAAGAACAACTTTGTGTTAATTTAAAAAATCTCAAACTTCCTTTGGCAGCGATATACAGTAAACAAATAGCAGAAAGTGTTTAATGTATGTGCTTAAATATGGAATATATAACACGCATACATATAACAGTATGCATTTGTATTTTATTCTATTTGGCAAAACATTATCGTCTCACTTTTTTTTTTTTAGAACCTACGCTATACAAGATCATAACCATTTACAGCAGTGGTACTCAATTACATTCTCTGGCGGGCCAGATAAGGACATTTCCAAACCTTGGGGGGCCACAGGGCGCTCAAGATGTGCGTAGTGGTGGGGGGTTGTTTAAATGGTCGTGAAAATCTGACTATCCGATCAGACTTTACATACAGTAACAAAACGTTGCAACACTGCACTTGCACCAATCAACTAATACATCTCAGAAATAACTACTTAACAAGTTACAATGTTTGATCACCATTAATAATAAAAATATTAAGCAAATACCATTTCCTGACCAGTATTCAAATGACACCTTGCAAACAAACAATTATACAAATCTCACTGTAATGCTATTAAAACAGCATGTTATTCATTTTAATTTTATTAAAACTAGAAAATGTTCTGACAATCACTGTGCTGCAAGCATTCAAGTTAACTAACGAAAGCTCGTTAGTTAACTTGAATGCTTGCAGCACAATACTATTTATCCTAAAATATGTAAAACTGTACTATTCCAGAATAGGTTGTGAAGGCTTTACTTTGCTCCACTGGATTAACTATAAAAGTATACACTTTCCACGTGTGTATTTCAGGCAGAAACAGTACATAAGTAGATATCGCTTTTTTCTTTCTTTTTTTATCCCTGCCATTGTAGTTTCTTCGCAATAAACAAAGTGGCAAATGACACATTTTCATGAAGTAACAGCATTACTGGGGTTTACTTTTTCTTTTTCAAGCTGTGCATGCAAGTGAAAACTGTCAAATGTAACTTAAATAAACGCTTCAAAAAATATATGTGGAAAAGGTGGCGTTGTACAAAACCCCCCCACAATTTTCGTTTATTACTCTCCTCATAACAGAAAATAGGATCACAACAAAACAAAACGTTGATCACTATACGTAGCATGTACCTTTGCCCAGTGTCTGGAAAGTGTGAAGCACTTTCGAGCGATGTGCATTACCTGCAGCGGTCTGTATCCCTCGATTCTGACTCGCTTGCCAAATCTGAAGCATCACTTTGTTGTTGTTGGTTTTTATGTTAATCTCACACATCACTTGCCATTTTAGACACAGACGTCGACTTTTTGGCTTCGAATGAATGTGCAGCAATGTTTGTAAGAATATTCAGATAGTTTCAGCGCACTGAAGAAAATAATATTCCTACCGCTGTTTTCATATTGCACAAAGCCTTCTTTCATTGCTCAACAAATGAGGCACTAAAACTACGTAAATTGGCGGAGATTTGTGACGCCTGCCAAAATGAGAGCTCATCAGAAATAAAGCTTGGCCAGTCAGCTGACTTGTTCTTCTATTAGGCTGCCAAAAAAAACGAGTGTTTGGGGAAGCAAACGTATTTCCTAAATGAACAAATTATTATTAGTTTCTCCAGTACTGAAGGCACAAACACTCATTATTATCACTGATTACCAGTTTTAACCGGACAGAAACACAGATCTGACCCGTGTGTGCTGAACTATAGGCTATTCAATGCCTCCCTATTTATTCAGTGAAATGAACGGTCGAAAGCAACGCTACCAGGCACTGACGTCAGACAGTTATCTTTTTTGGTTCAATTTCGGTAAAACCAGGACCCCTCCGAAAATATATACCCCGTTGCACATCTACACTCCCGGGACTATGTGTATGCCAAGTGTGGTTCCTAAATTAGCAGTACTTTTCGAGATACAGGTGTATACAAAAGCGTCTTCATTTTTCTTTTTTTTCTTTTTTTTTTTTTTAAAAAGCTGTTTTCTTCGCCATGCTGTATCTCAAAAAGTATTTCACCAGATGCTACCCCGTTCACAGGGTTTGTTGAGCCTGTCAATCCGACCCCACACACACACACACACACACACACACGCACGCACGCACGCACGCACGCACGCACGCACACACACACACACACACACACACACACACACACACACACACGAATGTTCATGCATATCGATGGAGATTAACAAATACATACATTTCACTTTGAGTAATAAATAACTCAGCACTTACCTTTTAGTGTTAGGAAAAACGTAGTCTTTTTTTGTGGAATCGGCTACCGGGTTTGGTGTTTTTCAAATTTGACTTTGCAATAACCAATTTAACAAAAAAATACTGGAAAAAACGGTTTTGTGGACGATGGTACAAATCACGCTGTGGAAACATCCAGCGACGGGCGTTAACCAATGAGAGAGGACTGATCACGTGTCTCAAATCATTCCGCGTGACTCTTCCAATGAAAGCGGGGCGGTGACAGCGTGTTAGTCACGTGATATCCGCGTGTTCCCTTCTCTCACATGATTTGATCTCTGTTGTCGCGGAGATTTACTCTGCTGGAGACGCGGGGGCGGGACGGGGGTGTCCTGCCGGTACCCCGTTGTCAGGCACGGGGCAGTGGGGGGCGTTCTCCTGGGGCGCTCTGGCGGTCAGCTAAGAGCAGCCCGAGTGTTGCTGTTCACTCGATTTCATCAATAAAATAGCTTTCTATTTTGGAAGATAAAAGTTGTACTCTTGGATTCTTACCGCCGCTACAATCGGGGTCTGTTTCTGTCTGCAATATTATGATACAGGTCATACTTGCAAAACTCGTATATTAATCAACGTTTTAATTTTCTTTCATGATACAAAGTGGAATGCAAAACAAATTAAATAAATAATAATAATAATAATAATAATAATAACACAGTAATATTTTTTTTATACAGTGTGGAGTAGTGGTTAGGGCTCTGGACTCTTGACTGGAAGGTCGTGGGTTCAATCCCTGGTAGGGGACACTGCTGCTGTACCCTTGAGCAAGGTACTTTACCTAGATTGCTCCAGTAAAAACCCAGCAGTATAAATACAAACTAAAAAATAGAAATATGTACATTGCGATCTTACAGTTCAGCGCCACAGTCAAACCACGCGATATCTGTTTGAAGTAAAGCCCCGCCCCTGCCGCATCATTTCGCAATTGCTATACACAGCTCCAGAATGAGTGACACATTGGATAGCCAATCTCTACGACATAAAACTATACTGTAGTATCCCTCTATCACGTGACTTTTTTTACACCCACGTCACGTGTTCCCAGCAAAGGCTGAGCGCTGATCTGCTTTCAGTGACAGCAAACAAAACACAATTCGTAGTGTAATATTTGGGTTTGGAAGTGGTGAAGAAATAACTCTTAATATCAACAACGGATGGATGCAGACAGATTACAATCTGACAGTTTGATTAAAAACAGCTCACACGAATGTCAACAACTGCGCCACCCCACACACACTTCTGGGTTTTGTCAATAAAGCTTAGGAAAACAAAATCTTTAAATAACTTTATACAAACAATTGAAGGCAAACACTCGTACACTATTCAAGCAATACTGCACAGCAAGCTTAATGCTACCAGGAGAGTTTAACCAACTTGCTAGCCTTTTAACAGTAAGTATTTTCATTTATTATTAACCACTTCAACTCCAGATGTAAAAATGAAACCCCTTCCCAGGTACCAGATTTTGAAAATAATAATAATAATAATAATAATAATAATAATAATGTTTTCAAATCTGTAGTTGCTATAAAATGTTAACATATGATGAATAAAACACAAATAAATTACTTAAACTGTGTTTTTCATTAACCCTTTATGCTGCTGTGTACTACATACCCATATTCAATATAGAGATAAAAACGTTTTTTGTTTTTTTTTAACAATGAAAACAAAAAAGCTGCTAATAACAATAATAATCAGTAAACAGTAATTATCAAATAAATACAACTTCAAAACGTGTGCCAGTTTTGACTTGCTCTGTGCCATTTATTGAAATGTTCAATACAACAGAACCCGGGATTGCCTTCGCAACCACTGCACATTTTTCTTTTCTTTTGTCTTTTCTTTTGTTTTAATTTTCATAGCAGACCCTGTACCTTTTTTACAGTGTCTGCTTCGCTTGTGTTGGAGGGATAGTCACAAATGCTTGTACACAGCTACTTTGCACAGGCATTGTGATGGATCTGGCTGCCGCATTGCCTGTACCCAGTGCTGTGTTTTGATAGTATTTAGTCACAGCACTGCCATTTCAAACCAAACAGCTTCCCGTTTGCAGCTGGCTTACCTGTAAAGTAACTGCATGCTCTTCTGTTCGTACAGTTTGTATTGTTCTTGGCTCCACATCCTCTTCATCATAATCACTGAGTGATAAGTCAGCATCACTGTTGCTGGTATCGAAATCCTCCGAACCAACTTCACTCCCGTTGCTCATTATAGAAAGACCACGTACGTTGCCATGTTTAGCTTTCGCTAAAAACTATATAAACTACAACTAAACAAGTAAAACTAATAGTAAAACAAAACATAATAATTTAAAACACTATATATATAAAAGCCGACTGCTTTTTTTCACACTGCGGACTCACCATGTAGCCACCCAAGAGCTACAACGTTGGTGGACAACGCAGCTCTCGGGCAGCTTACAGGCAAGCCCGCAGGCGCCCAGCCAGACTACAGGGGTCGCTGGTGCGCGGTGAGCCGAGGACACCCTGGCCAACCTAGCCCTCCCTCCCCTCGGGCGGCGCCCCCTGGAAGCTCCTGTCCTCCGTCGGCAAAGGAATAAGCTGGACTTGAACTCGCGACGTCCAGACTATAGAGCGCATCCTGCACTCCACGTGGAGCGCCTTTACTGGATGCGCCACTCGGGAGCCCCATTTTACATTTGTTATTAATTTTGTAAATATACATGTTAACCTAATTTTTTAAATACCTATCGAGCCTAAACAATAACAAAAATAATGTTGCAGTCGAATATCGTACGCAGTAAGACCGAGTGTTTAACTTTAAAACACGTATTTGTCACGCTTTTCAAACACGTCACTGTGTTTATAATTCTAAATGTGTTTAGGATTTAGTTTGTTTTGTAAACTCATGGACGCGTTTATGATTTGTAAAACATTTTTAAACATTCGTACAGGTTTATAACAGGGCTGGTGTTTAAAATATAAACATTCAACTTATCCAAAAAAAAAGCACAGATTAAAAACACATAACGTTGAGCGTTATTTAGAGTTCCAAATGACTAAACGTCAACACCTGATGACGTATAAACACTGCTGTTTAGGAATAGAACGTTTCTATTATACATGTATACACACGTGCCGTTCAGATATTAAACGCGTCACACGTTCTTGGGTGTACAGTGTAACGTCAGTGTTTTCTGTGTTTACGCAAGATGGCTGACTCTATAAGTTGAAGTGATACCGATAGTGATACGTCGGTACAGATAGGAGACCCCGGTAAGTATTACTGTAACCAGAGCTATAGCTGCCAGTGTTTCTATGCGGTACAATTTTACACGTCCATAGCGCCTGAGTGCTTAACAACACAAAGATTGGATAATCTAATCAAAGCTATGGACTGAAAGTCAGGTTTTAAATAAAGTCTTAAACTAGAAGTTATTGCACCTGCTTCCCGAATATTCCGAGCAAGCGAATTCCTTAGATGCGGGGCACAGTAACTGAAAAGCCCAGGAACCATAACACACCTAAACACCTGTATATGCTACTGTCTGCTTCTGAAAGCCGTTTCAAAATACAGAGCACCGAGCCCACACCACATAATACAAAACCCAGCCTCGCAGGCTTAAAACAGAGACAAGTGCCGTGTTTATTATGAAGTATGTTTCAGCACGCTGAGAGCCGGATCCCATCAAGTCTCCTCAAACTACAGCAACTCAATGTACAGAAGTTATTAACCAAAAAAAAGGGGAGTTAACATTTAATATTTTTTTTTTTTACTAACAATAATAATAATACATTTTATTTATATAGTTATAATTTTGTGAAGCACATGAGACGCACGCATATAAAAACAAAGGTTAAATTATTATTATTATTTATTTATTTATTTATTTCTTATCACACGCCCTTACCCAGGGCGACCTTACAGTTGTATACAAAAAAATGCATATCCAGAATTACAGTACAATTAAGAGCAAAGCTACAAAATACAATGATTTCAGTCCTAATAAGAGCGATTACAAAACCCAGTAAGATTTGATATCGGGGCAGCTCCAGAGCGGAGAACAGTGTTGATCGTTATATCCGGGTTAGCTACGAGCGCATGTGAAATACAAAATACTTCAGATTAGGTTAAGTGCAATAGGGAGCAGATAAGTGCAAGTAAATGAAATACAGATCACAACAAAGTCCAAAACTAAACTACAGAATGAAACCCTACACAGCTGAGTCCCTTTCTAAAGTATGGTGGTGTAATTACAGCAAAGTGGCTCCTTACTCCGGTATTTTTGTGTGAGGTAATGCTTTCTTTTCTTCCCTTAATCACAAAGCTGCCCTGCCACCTCTTTCTGTAAGAAGAGACGTGTAGGGAGACGTCATCAGTGTGTTTCCAAAGTACTTCCGTTTTTGTTTTCGCTGCAGTATGCGTCTGTTGAAGTAGAAAGGGTATCTTTTTATAATAGCAATGCTTGCTTTATTTATAAAGCTTTCTGGAAATCTAAATAAACCATGTCATATGCTTTGCAATTATCCATTGTCGATGTTGCATCCTCAAAAAATCAAGCAGGTTAGTTAGACACGATCTCCCTTTCCTAAAACCATGCTGACTGTTTCGCAGGATATTGTTACCATATAGGTAATTTTCCATTTTGGATCTTATTATAGTTTCCATAAGTTTACATATAATAGAAGTCAGGCTTATTGGCCTGTAGTTACCTGGTTCAGTTTTGTCTCCCTTTTTGTGGATCGGTATTACGTTTGCAATTTTCCAGTCTGTCGGTACAACCCCTGTGTCAAGAGACTGTTACATGATCTTGATTAGCGGTTTGTAAATAACTTCTTTCATTTCTTTGAGTACTATTGGGAGGATCTCATCCGGCCCAGGGGATTTGTTTATTTTAAGAGCTCCTAGTCCCTTTAACACTTCTGCCTCTGTTATGCTAAAGTTATTTAAAACTGGATAGGAACAGGTCAACATGTGGGGCATGTGGGGCATGTTGTCCGTATCCTCCTTTGTAAAAACTTGTGAAAAGTAATCATTTAATATATTCGCTATTTTTTTGTCTATGATTTTGCCATTTGTGTCTCTTAGACATTTAACCTCCTCTTTTGAAGATTCTCTTGCTTTTAATATATTGGAAAAACATTTTGGAATTGGTGTTAGCCCCCTTAGCAATGTTCATTTCTCTCTCTCTCTCTCTCTCTCTCTCTTGGCCTTTCTAACTTCCTTTTTGACTTATGTTTGCAGTTCCAAGTACTCTTTATGTGTACTTTGTTTTTGGTCCCTTTTAAACGCTCTGTAAAGTGCCTTTTTTCAGCTGAATATTTTTTTTTTTTAAATTGATCTATTAAACCATTTTGGCCATTTTGTTTTAGATTTAGATTTGTCTACTTTTGGGATGTAATTGTTTTGCACCTCTAGTACTACATTTTTAAAAAACAGCCATCCTTTTCTGTGGATGTTTTCTCTATTTTACTCCAATCTACTTCTGTTAGTCTCTGTTTCATACCTTCATAGTTTGCTTTTCTAAAATTGTAAACCTTAGCTTTAGTCATTACTTTTTGGGTTTTGAAAATCACTTCAAATGAAACCATGTTGTGGTCTGAGTTTGCCAATGGCTCTCTGACCTCTGTTTTAGTTATTCTGTCTTCGTTATTTGAAAAGACTAAATCAAGGCATGCTTCCCGTCTCGTCGGTGCCTTGACAAATTGCGTTAGGAAGCAGTCATTTGTCATATGACCAGAGTCAGAATAGTGCTACTTGACCAGGGTCAGAATTGAGTTACATGACCATAGTCACCCTTACGGAAATGTCCCATAGAATCCTATAGTAGTACTATAGGACTCTCTATAGGACTAAAAGGGTTTTAAAGGAATCCTGTAGGATTCTTTAAAAAAAAGTATCCTCCTATAGTACTCAAAAGGGTCTCCCTATAGTACCTCAATAGGACTCCTCCTATAGTATGCAAAAGAATAATACTATGACTCTGTTTAGGACTGAAAATGTAAGAATGACTTTTACAGTATATACTAGGTTTATAGATTGAATAAAGCAAAATACTTAACTTTTAATAAACCGTTTAATAAACCTATTTATTTAATTACCAGATACTGAAAATAGCACATTAGTAGGAACAAAATAATGTATAATAAATTTAAGCAGAGCTGTTTTTGTTTTATTTTATTCTGTTTTAAAATATTTCTGATATAGCTGGGGTGTGTAAACTTTTTAAAACAAAATAAAAGCACATCATAGTAAATAACACAAGTGTTGCCTGCAGATAACTTCAAGTAACCCTTAATATTTAAAAAGACAAAGCAGCAGCCATAATGAATATGGACATAATTTATTGTCCTACAAAATTTTAAATAGATATAATAAATTATTATATACAAATATGCACATTTTTAAAAAATATAAATAAATCAACAGATGTACAGACTCCTTTACTTTAACCATATACGTTTTCTTTTTGACAATAACAATACTATATTATCCTGTTCATACATGTGTAACAGGGTGGAGGCTGGGCGTGAACTGGCAACCCTACGCACTCCAAGTGAGCATCTAAACCACAATGCAAAAGAGCCGAGCTCGTCTGCATACATGGTTTTAGAGCTCTTAACCTCCTCTCTTCTCATCGACAGGGGACAGAATCCCTAATGGCACTATACCACACAACACTGCACGTTACACATGTCAAAACAGAAAGAGTTGTACCACGTCCTTATCGCTAGGCTGTGAATTTGTGATTTGTGAAAAGGGCAGGACAATTGCAGTCACTTGTGTTCTTTTTTTAATTTTCCTGCAAGCTGCCTTCCTTCTTTACTTGCACAGTATTTAATTTCCAAGTGGTGCTCTAGCTGTGAGAAACAGCTGTCTGTGATATGTAAAACATCAGGAAGACACAGGCATTAACTGTGTATTGCTCACGCTGACAAACATGTCTGCATGTCCATGTTATAAGGCTTGATAATGCTTCATGTTCATCTAAAATTTCTGTTGCGCTTCCTGATTCTAATAGGTCCTGTAATGCTGCCAACAGAGTTGAAAGGTCATAGCAAGCATCATATGAACTTTTGGAATCAGAAAATAAAAAAATGGACAGTCACTTAGCAGTCTAGAGCAGTAATTTAGCTCAAAGCTACTTAGAGAAAACTATAGGAGAAAAATGATAAAACTTAATATTGCAGCAAAGAACTCCGAATGATTGCCAACCTCATAACAAGATTAGGAATAAGTAAAACAAAAAACAACATTAAAATGGAATTTGAATCTATTTACTCTTTAATAATTTAGTAATAATAATTTCGTATGAAAATTGTTTTGTACATTCTGATGAAAACATGGTTAACATTGATTAATTTGTGAAGAATTGTTGAAACGCTCATTTTAAAGTATGAAACACCTAATCCCTTTCAACTTCATTTGGCATGAAATTCACAGAACTCTTCTCATCAATTGACATCCTAACACATTTCCTTTCCAAATGGTCCAAAAACACAGCCTCTGTTTTATCATTCTTGTGAATTTCAATGAGAAAGTTTGAGGATATGCTAAACTCTCTACTGTATATAAAATCTGCAATTTTTTTCCAGTTTCTTCACAGTCAATATAGCTATCTCTCTCCCATGAACAGAGCATGGCCCATCTCTGCACTTTACTAGCAGAAGAGAGGTTAGTTCAACAACATGACTATTTTGCAATTCAGCTGTAAAGTTAGACCTTTTCATTACATGGTTATAGTTTTTAGTGCGATACAAAACATGATTGTAAATAAACCTGTCATACACAAGTACTTCTTTTTTAACTTGATGACCAAGTAGAAATTCTTGTTGATCCAATAAGTTTTTTTAAGAAAATATGTACAGGTTCACTGGCACTTTGTATGCTTGTAGCTTTTTTACCTTTTTTATCACAGTATACATTTCACACACTTGTTTTGATACGCTCTGTGTACCCTAGAAAAGGCTTTTTAATACCCTGTTGTACCCTTCATAAGGGAAAGCAGAGGTTGCCCAAAGAGCTCCCCAGTCACTAACACCTCTAGGTAAATGCAGAAGTAGATGGACATTAAAGGTCAAGTGACTTTTACCACACAGAGTCTCAGTTTGGTTTACAAACTCCTTAAGAACCACACTTACTTTTCTAAGAGTTTCTCTAGTAATTGAGTCTGTCAAAAGATTATTCACTGAATAGACCAAGTAAAACCAATGTTGAATGTATCTCAAAGGTAAAATCCCCCTTACTACACCAAGAAGAACACAGTGCATGTATTCAGATACAAAAGACCGTGACATATTCAAAACAGGTAAAAACAACAACGGGGAAGAGCCTTTAACACCATTCACTGGGTTTCCACTTTCAGAAGCAGCAATTGCATCTGCTTTGTGCTGTTCATGAGTTCTTATAGGTGGATCTTTTTCTTTAATGGGGTGTACTCTAGTGAATTCTCTTCCCTTGTGAACATGCTGACCAGGATGCAGACAAAAGTCACAACCATACTTGCCATTAAACAGGGTTGTGTTACGAAGGGCTGGTCTAGCCACCGAATCTGCTGAACAAATTAAAGTATGTATTTTAACAACCTTCTGACCTTCTCCTGGAATTATTACTGTTACACCTGTTTTGTGCAAATCAGTTAACTCTTTAACAAAAACACTCAAGTAGCTATCCATCCTGGGCTTTCCTGGGCCAAACCACAGACATGACAACAGAACATTGTTGATTCTTAACTTGTATGGGAGTTCATTCACCATTACCTGAATAGGCCAGAAACTGCTTCTGGATGATTTAAATACTTAAACACCATCACTGTTCCACTGAAGAGAAATGCCATTCTGACCAAACTGTGTGGAATTCCTTACTTTTTGGTACAGTTTCCCAGATGTGACATCACCTATCTCTCTGCTTCTAGTGTGGACATTTTTCTGGATGGAATCTAAAACGGCTTCTTTTTCAAGCAGTTCCTGCTTTTTCAATGGGAGCTGGATGAAAAAGTGACCAGCCTTTTTGTTTAATTCTTTATTAAACCCCTCACCACATTCTGGACAGGAATCTACATTATCATTCTCAGGGCAGATGTATGATTGGCATATTTTACAAAAAAAATGCAGCACCATAGATGACAAGTCTGCACAATTGAACTTTTTGTACAGATAGTATTTGGTTGTTTTAGGAAAGTCTTTAACATGACATGACATAAGTTCAAGAAGATTATCCAAAGCAGAATCTGTCAGTCGATGTTTCAATGCAAAGGTCACTTTCATTTTTACTGAGCGGTGCTCCTGGATATAGTGGGTGATTGTCAAACTCATCCTACAGAAGAGAGGAAATACAGTTAGGAAGAGTAGAACCTACAGGAAATCTTAAATGGTATTATCATTGATCAGAAACGTTATCTGGAATGCATAACTTTAAACAAACACAACAGGATATATCACAATTCATAAAATTCGTAAAAATGGTTTAATTCTGGATTTGCAAAAGTGTAAGATACTGTAGCGGTGGTGCGAATGGATGGACTGTGGGGGTGTATTTAGACAGGGGAATTTGAAAACAATTTTTGTCCAGTGTGTACTGTGTTAAGTGTTGTGGGCGCCAGGGTTGTATTGTATTTTGTGTGTGTCTCTCTCTCCCCGCTGTTATCTTGCCTGCTGTTTCTGTGCAGTCTGCAAGTGTTGACGTGAGTGCGCTGTTTGTGTTCTGTTCTGTTCTGTGTTCTGAGTCGGGTTCGCTTTTCTCAATAGCTACTTTACCAAACCAATGTAGTAAGACCATCGTTTAGGTAAGTGTTTCCCAAACATCATTGAAACTACTAGCTCTTGAACTTCTACTTGAGTTCACGAGCGGTCTGAGGGAATCGTGAAATGTTTGGGTAATGCATTGTGACACCATAGAAACCAAAAACATAATAGTTCACCAAACGAAAAATATATCTGCACACTTGATTTTGCTAAATAATTCATGTGTTTCAAACCTGCCTACGCTCTTAAGAAACCACCATATGATGCACTTCAAGACCGCTAGTTAAGTTGCAGCTTCACGTGGGGTTTTGGGATCGATCGAACAGAAATCGATCGAACGCCGCTGCAGTAAACCGTAATAATTAATAATCTTCAAACTCCAAGTACGACTGTTATAGGGAATTGGAGACGTATCCCTATTTAGTGTGGTTCAAGTTAAGAGCTATTCCATTTTAACCTCACTGCCTGGTCTGATCTTTTATTTTCCACCGTCACCGCCGCAGAACATTGCCCATAGCATGCTCAACGCTACAATATTATACTTGAACACTACAAGCAATGCCATCTTAGGTCTTGCATGTTCATTTTAAAATAATGTACCCAAGGCATCGGTGGTCTCTGTATGTGTGTTATTGTGCTTATGAACTATTTTAAATTGCTTACATAAAGTACTCGCATTCATTTATGCAAAATAATTTAACAATGTAATGTGTCAAGGGATAGACAGAGCTGTAAGCCTAGGCTGTTAGCAAATTGGTTGTGAAATTGGTCAAAGCAAACTATATACACTCGTTAGTTCTAAATAAATGTAAATTAAGTAAATGTAATGCAGTTGTGCATATAATTGTCATTACATGTTATGGGATTGGATGTTAAGCATACAGTATACACGGTAAGATTATATAACATTTAAAAGATTATATACAGACGTGCTCAAATTTGTTGGTACCCTTACAGCTCATTGAAATAATGCTTCATTCCTCCTGAAAAGTGATGAAATTAAAAGCTATTTTATCATGTATACTTGCATGCCTTTGGTATGTCATAGAATAAAGCAAAGAAGCTGTGAAAAGAGATGAATTATTGCTTATTCTACAAAGATATTCTAAAATGGCCTGGACACATTTGTTGGTACCCCTTAGAAAAGATAATAAATAATTGGATTATAGAGATATTTCAAACTAATTAGTTTCCTTAATTAGTATCACACATGTCTCCAATCTTGTAATCAGTCATTCAGCCTATTTAAAAGTAGTCACTGTGCTGTTTGGTACCATTGTGTGCACCACACTGAACATGGACCAGAGAAAGCAAAGGAGAGAGTTGTCTGAGGAGATCAGAAAGAAAATAATAGACGAGCATGGTAAAGGTAAAGGCTACAAGACCATCTCCAAGCAGCTTGATGTTCCTGTGACAACAGTTGCAAATATTATTAAGAAGTTTAAGGTCCATGGAACTGTAGCCAACCTCCCTGGGCGCAGCCGCAAGAGGAAAATCGACCCCAGAGTGAACAGAAGGATAGTGCGAATGGTAGAAAAAGAACCAAGGATAACTGCCAAAGAGATACAAGCTGAACTCCAAGGTGAAGGTACGTCAGTTTCTGATCGCACCATCCGTCGCTTTTTGAGCGAAAGTGGGCTCCATGGAAGAAGACCCAGGAGGACTCCACTTTTGAAAGAAAAACATAAAAAAGCCAGACTGGAATTTGCTAAAATGCATATTGACAAGCCACAATCCTTCTGGGAGAATGTCCTTTGGACAGATGAGTCAAAACTGGAGCTTTTTGGCAAGTCACATCAGCTCTGTGTTCACAGACGAAAAAATGAAGCTTTCAAAGAAAAGAACACCATACCTACAGTGAAACATGGAGGAGGCTCGGTTATGTTTTGGGGCTGCTTTGCTGCGCCTGGCACAGGTTGCCTTGAATCTGTGCAGGGCACAATGAAATCTCAAGACTATCAAGGCATTCTGGAGCGAAACGTACTGCCCAGTGTCAGAAAGCTCTGTCTCAGTCGCAGGTCATGGGTCCTCCAACAGGATAATGACCCAAAACACACAGCTAAAAGCACCCAAGAATGGATAAGAACAAAACATTGGACTATTCTGAAGTGGCCATCTATGAGTCCTGATCTGAATCCTATCGAACATCTATGGAAAGAGCTGAAACTTGCAGTCTGGAGAAGGCACCCATCAAACCTGAGACAGCTGGAGCAGTTTGCTCAGGAAGAGTGGGCCAAACTACCTGTTAACAGGTGCAGAAGTCTCATTGAGAGCTACAGAAAACGTTTGATTGCAGTGATTTCCTCTAAAGGTTGTGCAACAAAATACTAGGTTAGCGGTCCCATCATTTTTGTCCATGCCATTTTCATTTGTTTTCTTATTTACAATATTATGTTGAATAAAAAATCAAAAGCAAAGTCTGATTTCTATTAAATATGGAATAAACAATGGCGGATGCCAATTACTTTTGTCAGTTTCAAGTTATTTCAGAGAAAATTGTGCATTCTTCGTTTTTTGTGGAGGGGTACCAAATTTGAGCACGTCTGTAGGTATTTTTCTTAATATAATTTTACTTACATTTTGACAGTCCACTTCAAATTCACACTGGGTGGAGAGGCAGGAAGCCCTATTAAACTCCGTTTCATCTTCACCTGAATTGGAAACCTCTTCATCGGACAGCTGTAAAACAGTAATAATTTAGTGTATAATAAAGTAGATTTTACATTTATTTAAATTCAGAATTCTCATTTTTGCAATCTATTTTTTGGGTGGTTCAAACTACAGTCAGACGTATACCCTTCCCTCATATCAACACAGTTGTAACTTTGTTTATTTTGGTTAGAGGTCTACAATGTAGCAGCCTACTTCAAGTTCAAAGTAGTATAATTGCTTATAGCCACATTGATCTCAGGGGAATCCTCATGCAACTGGTGTTCGAGGCCGCAGGGCGAGTTATATTAAAACATATTTCTACCACGAAAACCATTTGAAATGTACAGTTTTTATCTATAAAACCGGATCATTAAGACATGCTTTAATTTACTCCTTAGAATTAATACTCTCGTAGGGTTAAATGGCATTCCCTTGTGATTTTGTATTGGAGCTATGAAATAGCTGAGCGAGATCCAGGGAAACTGAATTACACTCTTCTGTAAAGCCGATTCACCCATACATAAATAAAGTAAACATCTGAAGCACATTTTTTTTTTAAGTGTCCTATAATATAACTCAATGTATGGGATATCGAATTGCCTTTACACTTCCTTTCAAATAACGAATATAAGAGTAGAATTATCCCTCGGTAACATTATATCCAAAACCTATATTTTTCGGCAGGACAGTTCTCCTCGTGGTTTTCAAGAAGTCCTGTTTCATCACCGAGGAAGAAAACTTGATCAGGTGTTAGGACAGTGTTAAGGGAAGTCTCAGTTGGTTCCTCCTCATTTTCCGTTGAGCAGCCAGGCTGGCTATAAGTACATTCATTTATTTCTATCCCTCTCCTTACTTTTGTCATACGAGGCATATCTTCTTCTGCTTCATGATGTAAGAAACGTTTATGACACCCTCTCCATTTCAATAAAAGTCACCTTATCGGAGAGTAAACTGTCAACAAAAGAGAGAAGTGCTGCTGACTGCCTGCATGGCGCGCGCCCTACTTTTCAAATGTACCTGCACGAGACCAGCAAAGTGACCGTTTGTGTTTGACAGGTGGCTCCCACAGTATTACATACCACTTCATGGAGCAGTAAAGAGATGGAGAAAATGTCATTTGCATTGTTTGATTTTTTTTGAAGAGAATGCGATAGAAATTGGCAAGAAAGAGTGGATTGTAGAATTTGATGAACGTAGTTACAAAAATAATGTAATTGAAACCAAAAATGTTTATGAGATGGTGGACTTAAACCTAGTGGAAAAGGGGACCTTCAAAAGAAAAATCCAAAATGGTTAACCTGTCCATCTTATGTACTGGCAATAGGTAAGACAAAGTGTAATGCTCTATATCAATTTGTCAATCAACTAAAAAGATTAAATAATGCTGAGGAAACTGAAGGTATGGGATGGACACCCTTGCTTACAGTAAACAGTATATATATA
>NW_026708120.1:22500-158254 GCF_902713425.1 Acipenser ruthenus
GTGAGAACATTCTGGGGTTGTTTCCATTTTTTGCATGTGTTTCTTTTTTGCTTGGTTGGATTACTTGGATTATTTTTTGGACTTGATTTGTTCGAGACATTGTTTTGCATGAGTGCTATGTGTGTGATAATTTTTGTAATATATATATATATATATATATATATGTATAATATATATATGTATAATTTATGCATTTATAAGTTTTTTTTACTATATTAGTAATTGGCTATTTCATATCTTTATTTCCTTGCCTGACTTTAAAATTGTTTGTTGCTTTACCCTCTACTATTTGTGGGCTTGTCTTAAATCATTTGCAATTCACTTGTGTGTAGTTTACTGGTGTGTGTGGCATTAAATTTGTTAATTGAGGACCCTCGTTTTTTTGGATTTATTCGCTGTTGGCTGAAGCTTTTAGTTTCAAACCGTTACAATGTGGCAACCAATTGCAAAAGTAGAAGTTATGAGTCATGAAGATAATTTTGAGCCACCCTTTTGACTGTCTGTTCTACTAAAAATATGGTCTCTGTCTCCTCTGTATGCAAGAGTTTTGCTCAAGTTGCTACATGCCCAACTGTCACAAGTTTGGCAGTGTTATGTGGGCTTGTTCTCAAACTGACTCTGCACTGAGTGTTGTGACAGGCTCCAGGTTTGCAAATCTTAATAAAGCTTGCTGTTTGAGAATCTACAGTCTCTCTTCCTTTCAATAGAATTTCCAAGACAGTTATTTCAATAAGTCAAGTGAAATCTGTTTTTTGCCAAAATTTCAAGGAATCTCCAAAAGGGTTCTTTAATTATTCAGGGGTCTAAAGGGTTAAAATATATAAAAGAAAATAAAATGTATATCCTAAAAGGTTGAAGGGCTCATAAGTGAATGGTCATGGGTCAAGAGTCAGTGGTCGGGGGGGGGGGGGGTGGTCTATGTCCAATGGGGACGGGCGCAGAGAATGAAGAGGGGCAAAGACGAGCCACGCGCGTCAAAAAGTCCAGCGCTGGACTTTTTGACGCGCGTGGCTCGTCTTTGCCCCTCTTCATCCTCCGCGCCCGTCCCCATTGTCCCTCTCTGTTCCTCCCCATCGTTTCTCTCTCTTCTTCCCATCTCTCCACCCCCCCCCTTTCCTGGGGGGCTCCCATCTCTCTCCAGCCAGCCTTCTTTCTCAGCACTGTATTTTACTCACACACGTTCATCTCAGCCACTTCACTCATACCAAGCACAATCACTAGCTCAAGCCACACAGCTCTTGCTATATAATATATAAAGAGTTCAATTGTTATTTATAACTCATATAATTAGTCCAGTGTCTATTTGTGGTTTGATTTTATTACAGTATATTTCTATCTTAAAATGATAAAAAAATATATTATATTGTCACCAAAGTGGTCATTGAGGATTATATGGTTAATGTTTTATACAATTTAATTCTTTGAAATTAAAAAATATATATCTATATTACACAACTTTTCATTTATTCCTCACAAATCAGTATTTTACAATTCAGGATAATTGGGATATATGCTAATTACATCATTCCAATAGCTATTTATAATTCGTATAACTAAGTAAAATTCAATTTAGGGTTACTACATATTAATTTATATATTAAAATAAGTTCAAATATTATATTGTTATCAAAACGGCGTTTGAGGATAATATATGTTCAATGTTTTATACAATTTTAATTATTAAAAATATATATTTAATTTTAAATATATGTACCTTTCGAGTTAAGTGTCACAAATTGAATTGTGGGTAATATGAAAATATACGGGATATGGAGAAACCCATTGAATTATTCTGCCGTAAACACCGCAATTAACCACCAGGGGGAGATGTTCGGAAACTACATGCAATCTTGTATTTGACCAAATGTAAACAATTATCATTTTGTCTACGAACATCCGATCCAGACGCATGATACGTCTTTGGAAAGCCACAAAACGGCTTTTTTAATATAAAAAAAATAACCCCTGCATATTGAGCTACAGGGCACAGCACGAGCAGTGAAAGCAGGGTCCCCACAGACTTCTATCAGGCGCGTTCACGGTCATAACAAAGCCTACGTCAGCATGCGCGCTTCACAGAATGTCCGCCCCCATGCTTGCCTGGAGTTTCACATCGCAATAGGATTCTCCTCAGGTAAAACAAAACCGTATTGTTATTTATACCTGTTTAAGGGGCTGGTGTTTTGGCTGTACGGCTTCATCTCATCCTTTTTGTTTGTCATAATCGAAAGCGCGCCAGCCTCCGTTTTCTGTGTTTGTTTTTACCCTTTGCAGTCCATTTATTAAGTGCGCAACAGGCACGTCAGGTTTTCACACGCGCAGTTCATTTTAGACGCGCTGTTTAAAAGAATTTTTTTTTCACAGTCAAACGGGTTTAAATGGCCCTGCATATCAACAAACCACTCACTAGGCATCTCCAGCCCCGCCCCAGCCTTTCGTTTGCTATAGCGTTTACCTATGTAAGAAATAATAATAATAATAATAATAATAATAATAATTAATAATAATAATAGTCGTACATACCGATCGATCATCTCCGGATCACTCGTTTTATCACCAAACTCCTCAATAATGCGATCCAAGTCATTATTTTATTAAAATAACATCTGAAAAAAGCTCTACAAATATCCATGATAGTCTCTGTGCGCTGACGCACTCAGCCAGCTTGTTTACTATGAACGCCCCGTTATCTGATACCTGATACCATGTATGACTATTCATGAGATACGCCTTTTTTTTTTTTTTTTTTTTTTTTCGACTTGTCTCGGCTCCTGTCGCTCCCACTCGGCAATTGAATGGTTTTCTCGGCTTTTTCCGGAGAAAAAACGACTAAACACCCGTTTATTGCGTTGCTATAATGATGTCGGACTCAGTCCGACAAAGGACCTGTGAGGAATAATTGCAATGTCGGACCCAGAACGACAATGGACCGCAAATTAATGTTGCTGTGTTGTTTTTTGCTATGGATGATTTATCTGATTGCCCCCGCTAATGCTTTATTGTGCTCACACGAGGTTGTTGCCTCTTCATGGTTTTAATATCACCGGGTGTGTGTTAATTTCTTTTTATTGTTGGGAGTTCGCTGCACACGAGTTGTGAAGGAGTGACGTCGCTGTTTATTATATTGTTGTTCTTGTTCCCTGCAGCATTGATTGTTGGCCAATCTGTATCTATCATTTTGGGATCCATGGTGGTTGCATTACATTAGTCACTTAAACTGTAATTTCTGATTAGAATTCACTGTGTTGTTTATGTATTTGTTAAGTCTGCGCAGATTCTGCAGATTCCGATAATTCATTGGCTACTTGCTCCGATTCTGCGCAGAATGACGGAAGTCTGCGTGTCGTGAACGCACCCGAACTCTCTCCACACACAACACACAACACACAGCGTTCTTGCGCCTGCCGCCACTCCTGCACACGTGAGCGGAATACATGCAGGCTAGAGTGTCTCACGCGTGTAGGGCTGTGTGTTGAAATGAACCTGGAAACAAATTCATATCCATGCGTTTCCAGCAGATGTGTCCGTCCTCGCCTCTTGCTTTGCTCGACTACCTCTAAGAGAAATGTGTTGGGCTTGTATCTTCACCTCAGTGTTGCTATTGTGTTTAAATTGACATATTGTTTTCGGCCCTTGCATTAAATGTCGGTTCATCTGTGAGACTGAGAAATAATTCTCACACAATATTGTGGCTGTAGACCAAGAGCAAGTTCATAATACTGGTCTGTGACAATGTGAAGCACTTCCAGTGTATTTATTTATTTATTTATTGCATTTATATAGCGATTTTTGTACAAGCGTTTCACAAAGCACTGTACAGTACAGAGCACGAAAAAAGAACAAACCACAATACATTTCTATAGCATGCCACACATACAGACCATAATAATACAAAATCAGCAGTTTTTATGAAAGTGTGTTTTTGCTCTTGACAATACTCGACCGTCCCCTCGCTAGATTGCTCTGATACTGTGTGTGTGTGTGTGTGTGTGTGTGTGTGTGTGTGTGTGTGTTCTTGTCTCTCGCCTGTACGGTGAGGATGAAGATGTGGTTTCAGTGTTTAATGCTCGTCCCCTCACTGTGTGTTCTTGCCTCTTGACAGGTCTGTGAGGATGAGGTCTCCACAGTCTGGAGTCTGGTCTCTGACAGGCTCAACATACCTGTCAATCAACAGGGACTCCTCTACAAAGGCAAGGCGCTGGCAGGTAGGCTGAACAGCACAGCACAGCACAGCACAGCACAGCACAGATCACCCCTCATCTCGCCCCTCACCTCACCCCTCCTCTCACGCCTCGCCTCACCCCGGGTCAGTGTGGCACAGCCTGCCTGCTCTTCTGAACAAACACTTCAGTGTCTGGAGCAGCTACACAAGGTAACCTGAACACAATAAACACACACACTGCTATACACACAGGCACACACACACACACACACACACACAGTGAGAGTCTGGAGCAGCTACACAAGCTAACCTGAACACAATAAACACACACACTGCTATATACACACACACACACACAGACACACAGTGAGAGTCTGGAGCAGCTACACAAGCTAACCTGAACACAATAAACACACACACACACACACACACACACAGACACAGTGAGAGTCTGGAGCAGCAACACAAGGTAACCTGAACACAGTAGACACACACACTGCTATATACACACACACACACACACACGCAGACACACAGTGAGAGACTGGAGCAGCTACACAAGGTAACCTGAACACAATAAACACACACTGCTATATACACACACACACACAGTGAGAGTCTGGAGCAGCTACACAAGGTAACCTGAACACAATAAACACACACGCACGCACACACACACACACACACAGTGAGAGTCTGCAGCAGCTACACAAGGTAACCTGAACACAATAAACACACACACACACACACAGAGTGAGAGTCTGGAGCAGCTACACAAGGTAACCTGAACACAATAAACACACACACTGCTACACACACACACACACACACAGTGAGAGTCTGGAGCAGCTACACAAGGTAACCTGAACACAATAAACACACACACACACACACACACACACACACACACTGCTACAATGCACACCGGATTTAAAAGTATGTTCTGTATTACAGTGCCACATGTCTTCTCTTTTGGCAAGTGATATTTTCAAAATAATATTGAGTGGCAATAAAGAGTGCTGACTGTATTTGAACCCGGAGTAACTGTTTGTTAAGGTAGTTAGTAACACTTGTGATTGTATTTAATGATTCTTTATATAGCCGTGATTGTCTTGATTTCAATGCAGTTAATTAATGCAGAAGTTGTTCTTCCCTGCAACTATTGTAAGGATTAATGCTGCCTCTTTCAACTTGGGGTGCATGCTATGTATTTTTTGGGGGACACTTGTGGGACAGGTAAAGTTGTATATAATGTCCAACTAGGCTAAAAGCATTTATAGATTGCTTAATTTTTTTTTATTATTATTTTAGGTGATGAAGTGACACTTTTGAATATGGGGCCTGATGAGAGAAGTATCCTTTTCATGTGGTTTTGGTTTTGCCGTTGTGAGCAGGTGTGGGAGACGGCACCGTGTCTGCATGTGAAATAACAAAGTCATCGCAGTGGAGGGACTCTCTGAAGGCTGCTGTTTGTGGATTTGTCTTTTAATGTGAGTGATCTACTGTACTGTGATGCCACTGACTGTACGCACGCTGCACTGCAGGGGAGACACCGCTGGCATTCACAGGGCATGCTTGTTCATTTAAAGCACGCTGCACTGCAGGGGAGACACCGCTGGCATTCACAGGGCATGCTTGTTCATTTAAAGCACGCTGCACTGCAGGGGAGACACCGCTGGCATTCACAGGGCATGCTTGTTCATTTAAAGCACGCTGCACTGCAGGGGAGACACCGCTGGCATTCACAGGGCATGCTTGTTCATTTAAAGCACGCTGCACTGCAGGGGAGACACCGCTGGCATTCACAGGGCATGCTTGTTCATTTAAAGCATGCTGCACTGCAGGGGAGACACCGCTGGCATTCACAGGGTATGCTTGTTCATTTAAAGCACGCTGCACTGCAGGGGAGACACCGCTGGCATTCACAGTGTATGCTTGTTCGTTTAAAGCACGCTGCACTGCAGGGGAGACACCGCTGGCATTCACAGGGCATGCTTGTTCATTTAAAGCATGCTGCACTGTAGGGGAGACACCGCTGGCATTCACAGGGCATGCTTGTTCATTTAAAGCACGCTGCACTGCAGGGGAAACACCGCTGGCATTCACAGGGCATGCTTGTTCATTTAAAGCACGCTGCACTGCAGGGGAGACACCGCTGGCATTCACAGGGCATGCTTGTTCATTTAAAGCACGCTGCACTGCAGGGGAGACACCGCTGGCATTCACAGGGCATGCTTGTTCATTTAAAGCACGCTGCACTGTAGGGGAGACACCGCTGGCATTCACAGGGCATGCTTGTTCATTTAAAGCACGCTGCACTGCAGGGGAGACACCGCTGGCATTCACAGGGCATGCTTGTTCATTTAAAGCACGCTGCACTGCAGGGGAGACACCGCTGGCATTCACAGGGCATGCTTGTTCATTTAAAGCATGCTGCACTGTAGGGGAGACACCGCTGGCATTCACAGGGCATGCTTGTTCATTTAAAGCACGCTGCACTGCAGGGGAGACACCGCTGGCATTCACAAGGCATGCTTGTTCATTTAAAGCACGCTGCTGTGGGATGTTTGCACAGTGATCTTGTATCTTATTTTCAGGTGAAGTTTTGAATGCATCAAGTTGGAAGACTTGGCTTAAGATAATGAACTCCACTTTTCATAATGTAAATTGTTTAGTTTGCATGATTTGACAATACAGGTGGATTTAATTAGACAACAAAACCACCCATTACTCCATAAACAATGACTTGAACATTCATTATCCTGTCTGACCATGTTTCAGGAGACCTCTAGTGGTCAAGATGCACCATGTGAGGGAATAATGCTATTTTTATTCTCAAACCTCCCTTGAATTACTTTACCACAACATCTGCACACACACACACACACATATATATATATATGTATGTATAATGTATGTATATATCAATACATGTCTATATGTGTTCTTATCTAGTGTCGTGGTGCTAGTAATTGGAAATGCTGAGTAATTGAAAGTATTTTATGTGTTTCACTGATCTGTCATGAGGGGTGTTTGTGCTGCACTGTGGGTCACTGATCTCTCATTTGGGGTGTTTGTGCTGCACTGTGGGTCACTGATCTCTCATGTGGGGTGTTTGTGCTGCACTGTGGGTCACTGATCTCTCATGTGGGGTGTTTGTGCTGCACTGTGGGTCACTGATCTGTCATGTGGGGTGTTTGTGCTGCACTGTGGGTCACTGATCTGTCATGAGGGGTGTGTTTGTGCTGCACTGTGTTTCACTGATCTGTCATGTGGGGTGTTTGTGCTGCACTGTGGGTCACTGATCTGTCATGTGGGGTGTTTGTGCTGCACTGTGGGTCACTGATCTGTCATGAGGGGTGTTTGTGTTTCACTGATCTGTCATGTGGGGTGTTTGTGCTGCACTGTGGGTCACTGATCTGTCATGTGGGGTGTTTGTGCTGCACTGTGGGTCACTGATCTCATGTGGGGTGTTTGTGCTGCACTGTGTTTCACTGATCTGTCATGTGGGGTGTTTGTGCTGCACTGTGGGTCACTGATCTGTCATGTGGGGTGTTTGTGCTGCACTGTGGGTCACTGATCTGTCATGAGGGGTGTTTGTGTTTCACTGATCTGTCATGTGGGGTGTTTGTGCTGCACTGTGGGTCACTGATCTGTCATGTGGGGTGTTTGTGTTTCACTGATCTGTCATGTGGGGTGTTTGTGCTGCACTGTGGGTCACTGATCTGTCATGAGGAGTGTTTGTGTTTCACTGATCTGTCATGTGGGGTGTTTGTGCTGCACTGTGGGTCACTGATCTGTCATGTGGGGTGTTTGTGTTTCACTGATCTGTCATGTGGGGTGTTTGTGCTGCACTGTGGGTCACTGATCTGTCATGTGGGGTGTTTGTGCTGCACTGTGGGTCACTGATCTGTCATGAGGGGTGTTTGTGTTTCACTGATCTGTCATGTGGGGTGTTTGTGCTGCACTGTGGGTCACTGATCTATCATGTGGGGTGTTTGTGCTGCACTGTGGGTCACTGATCTGTCATGAGGAGTGTTTGTGTTTCGCTGATCTGTCATGTGGGGTGTTTGTGCTGCACTGTGGGTCACTGATCTATCATGTGGGGTGTTTGTGCTGCACTGTGGGTCACTGATCTGTCATGAGGGGTGTTTGTGTTTCACTGATCTGTCATGTGGGGTGTTTGTGCTGCACTGTGGGTCACTGATCTGTCATGAGGAGTGTTTGTGTTTCACTGATCTGTCATGTGGGGTGTTTGTGCTGCACTGTGGGTCACTGATCTGTCATGTGGGGTGTTTGTGCTGCACTGTGGGTCACTGATCTGTCATGAGGGGTGTTTGTGTTTCACTGATCTGTCATGTGGGGTGTTTGTGCTGCACTGTGGGTCACTGATCTGTCATGAGGGGTGTTTGTGTTTCACTGATCTGTCATGTGGGGTGTTTGTGCTGCACTGTGGGTCACTGATCTGTCATGAGGGGTGTTTGTGTTTCACTGATCTGTCATGTGGGGTGTTTGTGCTGCACTGTGTTTCACTGATCTTTCATGAGGAGTGTTTGTGTTTCACTGATCTGTCATGTGGGGTGTTTGTGCTGCACTGTGGGTCACTGATCTGTCATGTGGGGTGTTTGTGCTGCACTGTGGGTCACTGATCTGTCATGAGGGGTGTTTGTGTTTCACTGATCTGTCATGTGGGGTGTTTGTGCTGCACTGTGGGTCACTGATCTGTCATGTGGGGTGTTTGTGCTGCACTGTGGGTCACTGATCTGTCATGAGGGGTGTTTGTGTTTCACTGATCTGTCATGTGGGGTGTTTGTGCTGCACTGTGGGTCACTGATCTGTCATGTGGGGTGTTTGTGCCTCACTGTGTTTCACTGATCTGTCATGTGGGGTGTTTGTGTTTCGCTGATCTGTCATGTGGGGTGTTTGTGCTGCACTGTGGGTCACTGATCTGTCATGAGGGGTGTTTGTGCTGCACTGTGGGTCACTGATCTGTCATAAGGGGTTTTTGTGTTTCACTGATCTGTCATGTGGGGTGTTTGTGCTGCACTGTGGGTCACTGATCTGTCATAAGGGGTTTTTGTGTTTCACTGATCTGTCATGTGGGGTGTTTGTGCTGCACTTTGTGTCACTGATCTGTCATGAGGGGTGTTTGTGTTTCACTGATCTGTCATGTGGGGTGTTTGTGCTGCACTGTGGGTCACTGATCTGTCATGAGGAGGGTATGTGTTTCGCTGATCTGTCATGTGGGGTGTTTGTGCTGCACTGTGTTTCACTGATCTGTCATGAGGAGTGTTTGTGTTTCACTGATCTGTCATGTGGGGTGTTTGTGCTGCACTGTGGGTCACTGATCTGTCATGTGGGGTGTTTGTGCTGCACTGTGGGTCACTGATCTGTCATGTGGGGTGTTTGTGCTGCACTGTGGGTCACTGATCTGTCATGTGGGGTGTTTGTGCTGCACTGTGGGTCACTGATCTGTCATGTGGGGTGTTTGTGCTGCACTGTGGGTCACTGATCTGTCATGAGGGGTGTTTGTGTTTCACTGATCTGTCATGTGGGGTGTTTGTGCTGCACTGTGGGTCACTGATCTGTCATGTGGGGTGTTTGTGCTGCACTGTGGGTCACTGATCTGTCATGAGGGGTGTTTGTGTTTCACTGATCTGTCATGTGGGGTGTTTGTGCTGCACTGTGGGTCACTGATCTGTCATGAGGAGTGTTTGTGTTTCGCTGATCTGTCATGTGGGGTGTTTGTGCTGCACTGTGTTTCACTGATCTGTCATGAGGAGTGTTTGTGTTTCACTGATCTGTCATGTGGGGTGTTTGTGCTGCAGTGTGGGTCACTGATCTGTCATGTGGGGTGTTTGTGCTGCACTGTGGGTCACTGATCTGTCATGAGGGGTGTTTGTGTTTCACTGATCTCTCATGTGGGGTGTTTGTGCTGCACTGTGGGTCACTGATCTGTCATGTGGGGTGTTTGTGCTGCACTGTAGGTCACTGATCTGTCATGAGGAGTGTTTGTGTTTCGCTGATCTGTCATGTGGGGTGTTTGTGCTGCACTGTGGGTCACTGATCTGTCATGAGGAGGGTATGTGTTTCGCTGATCTGTCATGTGGGCTGTTTGTGCTGCACTGTGGGTCACTGATCTCTCATGAGGGGTGTTTGTGTTTCACTGATCTGTCATGTGGGGTGTTTGTGCTGCACTGTGGGTCACTGATCTGTCATGAGGGGTGTTTGTGCTGCACTGTGGGTCACTGATCTGTCATGTGGGGTGTTTGTGCTGCACTGTGGGTCACTGATCTGTCATGTGGGGTGTTTGTGCTGCACTGTGGGTCACTGATCTGTCATGTGGGGTGTTTGTGCTGCACTGTGGGTCACTGATCTGTCATGAGGGGTGTTTGTGTTTCACTGATCTGTCATGTGGGGTGTTTGTGCTGCACTGTGGGTCACTGATCTGTCATGTGGGGTGTTTGTGCTGCACTGTGGGTCACTGATCTGTCATGAGGGGTGTTTGTGTTTCACTGATCTGTCATGTGGGGTGTTTGTGCTGCACTGTGGGTCACTGATCTGTCATGAGGAGTGTTTGTGTTTCGCTGATCTGTCATGTGGGGTGTTTGTGCTGCACTGTGTTTCACTGATCTGTCATGAGGAGTGTTTGTGTTTCACTGATCTGTCATGTGGGGTGTTTGTGCTGCACTGTGGGTCACTGATCTGTCATGTGGGGTGTTTGTGCTGCACTGTGGGTCACTGATCTGTCATGAGGGGTGTTTGTGTTTCACTGATCTCTCATGTGGGGTGTTTGTGCTGCACTGTGGGTCACTGATCTGTCATGTGGGGTGTTTGTGTTTCACTGATCTGTCATGTGGGGTGTTTGTGCTGCACTGTAGGTCACTGATCTGTCATGAGGAGTGTTTGTGTTTCGCTGATCTGTCATGTGGGGTGTTTGTGCTGCACTGTGGGTCACTGATCTGTCATGAGGGGTGTTTGTGTTTCACTGATCTGTCATGTGGGGTGTTTGTGCTGCACTGTGGGTCACTGATCTGTCATGAGGGGTGTTTGTGTTTCACTGATCTGTCATGTGGGGTGTTTGTGCTGCACTGTGGGTCACTGATCTGTCATGAGGAGTGTTTGTATTTCGCTGATCTGTCATGTGGGGTGTTTGTGCTGCACTGTGTTTCACTGATCTGTCATGAGGAGTGTTTGTGTTTCACTGATCTGTCATGTGGGGTGTTTGTGCTGCACTGTGGGTCACTGATCTGTCATGTGGGGTGTTTGTGCTGCACTGTGGGTCACTGATCTGTCATGAGGGGTGTTTGTGTTTCACTGATCTGTCATGTGGGGTGTTTGTGCTGCACTGTGGGTCACTGATCTGTCATGAGGGGTGTTTGTGTTTCACTGATCTGTCATGTGGGGTGTTTGTGCTGCACTGTGGGTCACTGATCTGTCATGAGGGGTGTTTGTGTTTCACTGATCTGTCATGTGGGGTGTTTGTGCTGCACTGTGGGTCACTGATCTGTCATGAGGGGTGTTTGTGTTTCACTGATCTGTCATGAGGGGTGTTTGTGCTGCACTGTGGGTCACTGATCTGTCATGAGGAGTGTTTGTGTTTCACTGATCTGTCATGAGGGGTGTTTGTGCTGCACTGTGGGTCACTGATCTGTCATGTGGGGTGTTTGTGCTGCACTGTGGGTCACTGATCTGTCATGAGGGGTGTTTGTGTTTCACTGATCTGTCATGTGGGGTGTTTGTGCTGCACTGTGGGTCACTGATCTCTCATGTGGGGTGTTTGTGCTGCACTGTGGGTCACTGATCTGTCATGAGGAGTGTTTGTGTTTCGCTGATCTGTCATGTGGGGTGTTTGTGCTGCACTGTGGGTCACTGATCTGTCATGAGGGGTGTTTGTGTTTCACTGATCTGTCATGTGGGGTGTTTGTGCTGCACTGTGGGTCACTGATCTGTCATGAGGGGTGTTTGTGTTTCACTGATCTGTCATGAGGGGTGTTTGTGTTTCACTGATCTGTCATGTGGGGTGTTTGTGCTGCACTGTGGGTCACTGATCTGTCATGTGGGGTGTTTGTGCTGCACTGTGGGTCACTGATCTGTCATGTGGGGTGTTTGTGCTGCACTGTGGGTCACTGATCTGTCATGAGGGGTGTTTGTGTTTCACTGATCTGTCATGTGGGGTGTTTGTGCTGCACTGTGGGTCACTGATCTGTCATGAGGGGTGTTTGTGTTTCACTGATCTGTCATGTGGGGTGTTTGTGCTGCACTGTGGGTCACTGATCTGTCATGTGGGGTGTTTGTGCCTCACTGTGTTTCACTGATCTGTCATGTGGGGTGTTTGTGTTTCGCTGATCTGTCATGTGGGGTGTTTGTGCTGCACTGTGGGTCACTGATCTGTCATGAGGGGTGTTTGTGTTTCACTGATCTGTCATGTGGGGTGTTTGTGCTGCACTGTGGGTCACTGATCTCTCATGTGGGGTGTTTGTGCTGCACTGTGGGTCACTGATCTGTCATAAGGGGTTTTTGTGTTTCACTGATCTGTCATGTGGGGTGTTTGTGCTGCACTGTGGGTCACTGATCTGTCATAAGGGGTTTTTGTGTTTCACTGATCTGTCATGTGGGGTGTTTGTGCTGCACTGTGTTTCACTGATCTGTCATGAGGAGTGTTTGTGTTTCACTGATCTGTCATGTGGGGTGTTTGTGCTGCACTGTGGGTCACTGATCTGTCATGTGGGGTGTTTGTGCTGCACTGTGGGTCACTGATCTGTCATGAGGGGTGTTTGTGTTTCACTGATCTGTCATGTGGGGTGTTTGTGCTGCACTGTGGATCACTGATCTGTCATGTGGGGTGTTTGTGTTTCACTGATCTGTCATGTGGGGTGTTTGTGCTGCACTGTAGGTCACTGATCTGTCATGAGGAGTGTTTGTGTTTCGCTGATCTGTCATGTGGGGTGTTTGTGCTGCACTGTGTTTCACTGATCTGTCATGAGGAGTGTTTGTGCTGCACTGTGTTTCACTGATCTGTCATGTGGGGTGTTTGTGCTGCACTGTGGGTCACTGATCTGTCATGAGGGGTGTGTTTGTGCTGCACTGTGTTTCACTGATCTGTCATGTGGGGTGTTTGTGCTGCACTGTGGGTCACTGATCTGTCATGAGGAGTGTTTGTGTTTCACTGATCTGTCATGTGGGGTGTTTGTGCTGCACTGTGGGTCACTGATCTGTCATGTGGGGTGTTTGTGCTGCACTGTGTTTCACTGATCTGTCATGTGGGGTGTTTGTGCTGCACTGTAGGTCACTGATCTGTCATGAGGAGTGTTTGTGTTTCGCTGATCTGTCATGAGGAGTGTTTGTGCTGCACTGTGTTTCACTGATCTGTCATGTGGGGTGTTTGTGCTGCACTGTGGGTCACTGATCTGTCATGAGGGGTGTGTTTGTGCTGCACTGTGTTTCACTGATCTGTCATGTGGGGTTTTTGTGCTGCACTGTGGGTCACTGATCTGTCATGAGGGGTGTTTGTGTTTCACTGTGGGTCACTGATCTGTCATGAGGAGTGTTTGTGTTTCGCTGATCTGTCATGTGGGGTGTTTGTGCTGCACTGTGTTTCACTGATCTGTCATGAGGAGTGTTTGTGTTTCACTGATCTGTCATGTGGGGTGTTTGTGCTGCACTGTGGGTCACTGATCTGTCATGTGGGGTGTTTGTGCTGCACTGTGGGTCACTGATCTGTCATGAGGGTTGTTTGTGTTTCACTGATCTGTCATGTGGGGTGTTTGTGCTGCACTGTGGGTCACTGATCTGTCATGTGGTGTGTTTGTGCTGCACTGTGGGTCACTGATCTGTCATGAGGGGTGTTTGTGTTTCACTGATCTGTCATGTGGGCTGTTTGTGCTGCACTGTGGGTCACTGATCTGTCATGTGGGGTGTTTGTGTTTCACTGATCTGTCATGTGGGGTGTTTGTGCTGCACTGTGTTTCACTGATCTGTCATGAGGAGTATTTGTGTTTCACTGATCTGTCATGTGGGGTGTTTGTGCTGCACTGTGGGTCACTGATCTCTCATGTGGGGTGTTTGTGCTGCACTGTGGGTCACTGATCTCTCATGTGGGGTGTTTGTGCTGCACTGTGGGTCACTGATCTCTCATGTGGGGTGTTTGTGCTGCACTGTGGGTCACTGATCTGTCATGTGGGGTGTTTGTGTTGCACTGTGGGTCACTGATCTGTCATAAGGGGTGTTTGTGTTTCACTGATCTGTCATGTGGGGTGTTTGTGCTGCACTGTGGGTCACTGATCTGTCATGTGGGGTGTTTGTGGTGCACTGTGGGTCACTGATCTGTCATGTGGGGTGTTTGTGTTTCACTGATCTGTCATGTGGGGTGTTTGTGCTGCACTGTGGGTCACTGATCTGTCATGTGGGGTGTTTGTGCTGCACTGTGGGTCACTGATCTGTCATGAGGGGTGTTTGTGTTTCACTGATCTGTCATGTGGGGTGTTTGTGCTGCACTGTGGGTCACTGATCTGTCATGTGGGGTGTTTGTGCTGCACTGTGGGTCACTGATCTGTCATGAGGGGTGTTTGTGTTTCACTGATCTGTCATGTGGGGTGTTTGTGCTGCACTGTGGGTCACTGATCTGTCATGTGGGGTGTTTGTGCCTCACTGTGTTTCACTGATCTGTCATGTGGGGTGTTTGTGTTTCGCTGATCTGTCATGTGGGGTGTTTGTGCTGCACTGTGGGTCACTGATCTGTCATGAGGGGTGTTTGTGCTGCACTGTGGGTCACTGATCTGTCATAAGGGGTTTTTGTGTTTCACTGATCTGTCATGTGGGGTGTTTGTGCTGCACTGTGGGTCACTGATCTGTCATAAGGGGTGTTTGTGTTTCACTGATCTGTCATGTGGGGTGTTTGTGCTGCACTGTGTGTCACTGATCTGTCATGAGGGGTGTTTGTGTTTCACTGATCTGTCATGTGGGGTGTTTGTGCTGCACTGTGGGTCACTGATCTGTCATGAGGAGGGTATGTGTTTCGCTGATCTGTCATGTGGGGTGTTTGTGCTGCACTGTGTTTCACTGATCTGTCATGAGGAGTGTTTGTGTTTCACTGATCTGTCATGTGGGGTGTTTGTGCTGCACTGTGGGTCACTGATCTGTCATGTGGGGTGTTTGTGCTGCACTGTGGGTCACTGATCTGTCATGTGGGGTGTTTGTGCTGCACTGTGGGTCACTGATCTGTCATGTGGGGTGTTTGTGCTGCACTGTGGGTCACTGATCTGTCATGTGGGGTGTTTGTGCTGCACTGTGGGTCACTGATCTGTCATGAGGGGTGTTTGTGTTTCACTGATCTGTCATGTGGGGTGTTTGTGCTGCACTGTGGGTCACTGATCTGTCATGTGGGGTGTTTGTGCTGCACTGTGGGTCACTGATCTGTCATGAGGGGTGTTTGTGTTTCACTGATCTGTCATGTGGGGTGTTTGTGCTGCACTGTGGGTCACTGATCTGTCATGAGGAGTGTTTGTGTTTCGCTGATCTGTCATGTGGGGTGTTTGTGCTGCAGTGTGGGTCACTGATCTGTCATGTGGGGTGTTTGTGCTGCACTGTGGGTCACTGATCTGTCATGAGGGGTGTTTGTGTTTCACTGATCTCTCATGTGGGGTGTTTGTGCTGCACTGTGGGTCACTGATCTGTCATGTGGGGTGTTTGTGCTGCACTGTAGGTCACTGATCTGTCATGAGGAGTGTTTGTGTTTCGCTGATCTGTCATGTGGGGTGTTTGTGCTGCACTGTGGGTCACTGATCTGTCATGAGGAGGGTATGTGTTTCGCTGATCTGTCATGTGGGGTGTTTGTGCTGCACTGTGGGTCACTGATCTCTCATGAGGGGTGTTTGTGTTTCACTGATCTGTCATGTGGGGTGTTTGTGCTGCACTGTGGGTCACTGATCTGTCATGAGGGGTGTTTGTGCTGCACTGTGGGTCACTGATCTGTCATGTGGGGTGTTTGTGCTGCACTGTGGGTCACTGATCTGTCATGTGGGGTGTTTGTGCTGCACTGTGGGTCACTGATCTGTCATGTGGGGTGTTTGTGCTGCACTGTGGGTCACTGATCTGTCATGAGGGGTGTTTGTGTTTCACTGATCTGTCATGTGGGGTGTTTGTGCTGCACTGTGGGTCACTGATCTGTCATGTGGGGTGTTTGTGCTGCACTGTGGGTCACTGATCTGTCATGAGGGGTGTTTGTGTTTCACTGATCTGTCATGTGGGGTGTTTGTGCTGCACTGTGGGTCACTGATCTGTCATGAGGAGTGTTTGTGTTTCGCTGATCTGTCATGTGGGGTGTTTGTGCTGCACTGTGTTTCACTGATCTGTCATGAGGAGTGTTTGTGTTTCACTGATCTGTCATGTGGGGTGTTTGTGCTGCACTGTGGGTCACTGATCTGTCATGTGGGGTGTTTGTGCTGCACTGTGGGTCACTGATCTGTCATGAGGGGTGTTTGTGTTTCACTGATCTCTCATGTGGGGTGTTTGTGCTGCACTGTGGGTCACTGATCTGTCATGTGGGGTGTTTGTGTTTCACTGATCTGTCATGTGGGGTGTTTGTGCTGCACTGTAGGTCACTGATCTGTCATGAGGAGTGTTTGTGTTTCGCTGATCTGTCATGTGGGGTGTTTGTGCTGCACTGTGGGTCACTGATCTGTCATGAGGGGTGTTTGTGTTTCACTGATCTGTCATGTGGGGTGTTTGTGCTGCACTGTGGGTCACTGATCTGTCATGAGGGGTGTTTGTGTTTCACTGATCTGTCATGTGGGGTGTTTGTGCTGCACTGTGGGTCACTGATCTGTCATGAGGAGTGTTTGTATTTCGCTGATCTGTCATGTGGGGTGTTTGTGCTGCACTGTGTTTCACTGATCTGTCATGAGGAGTGTTTGTGTTTCACTGATCTGTCATGTGGGGTGTTTGTGCTGCACTGTGGGTCACTGATCTGTCATGTGGGGTGTTTGTGCTGCACTGTGGGTCACTGATCTGTCATGAGGGGTGTTTGTGTTTCACTGATCTGTCATGTGGGGTGTTTGTGCTGCACTGTGGGTCACTGATCTGTCATGAGGGGTGTTTGTGTTTCACTGATCTGTCATGTGGGGTGTTTGTGCTGCACTGTGGGTCACTGATCTGTCATGAGGGGTGTTTGTGTTTCACTGATCTGTCATGTGGGGTGTTTGTGCTGCACTGTGGGTCACTGATCTGTCATGAGGAGTGTTTGTGTTTCGCTGATCTGTCATGTGGGGTGTTTGTGCTGCACTGTGTTTCACTGATCTGTCATGAGGAGTGTTTGTGTTTCACTGATCTGTCATGTGGGGTGTTTGTGCTGCAGTGTGGGTCACTGATCTGTCATGTGGGGTGTTTGTGCTGCACTGTGGGTCACTGATCTGTCATGAGGGGTGTTTGTGTTTCACTGATCTCTCATGTGGGGTGTTTGTGCTGCACTGTGGGTCACTGATCTGTCATGTGGGGTGTTTGTGCTGCACTGTAGGTCACTGATCTGTCATGAGGAGTGTTTGTGTTTCGCTGATCTGTCATGTGGGGTGTTTGTGCTGCACTGTGGGTCACTGATCTGTCATGAGGAGGGTATGTGTTTCGCTGATCTGTCATGTGGGCTGTTTGTGCTGCACTGTGGGTCACTGATCTCTCATGAGGGGTGTTTGTGCTGCACTGTGGGTCACTGATCTGTCATGTGGGGTGTTTGTGCTGCACTGTGGGTCACTGATCTGTCATGTGGGGTGTTTGTGCTGCACTGTGGGTCACTGATCTGTCATGAGGGGTGTTTGTGCTGCACTGTGGGTCACTGATCTGTCATGAGGGGTGTTTGTGTTTCACTGATCTGTCATGTGGGGTGTTTGTGCTGCACTGTGGGTCACTGATCTGTCATGTGGGGTGTTTGTGCTGCACTGTGGGTCACTGATCTGTCATGAGGGGTGTTTGTGTTTCACTGATCTGTCATGTGGGGTGTTTGTGCTGCACTGTGGGTCACTGATCTGTCATGAGGAGTGTTTGTGTTTCGCTGATCTGTCATGTGGGGTGTTTGTGCTGCACTGTGTTTCACTGATCTGTCATGAGGAGTGTTTGTGTTTCACTGATCTGTCATGTGGGGTGTTTGTGCTGCACTGTGGGTCACTGATCTGTCATGTGGGGTGTTTGTGCTGCACTGTGGGTCACTGATCTGTCATGAGGGGTGTTTGTGTTTCACTGATCTCTCATGTGGGGTGTTTGTGCTGCACTGTGGGTCACTGATCTGTCATGTGGGGTGTTTGTGTTTCACTGATCTGTCATGTGGGGTGTTTGTGCTGCACTGTAGGTCACTGATCTGTCATGAGGAGTGTTTGTGTTTCGCTGATCTGTCATGTGGGGTGTTTGTGCTGCACTGTGGGTCACTGATCTGTCATGAGGGGTGTTTGTGTTTCACTGATCTGTCATGTGGGGTGTTTGTGCTGCACTGTGGGTCACTGATCTGTCATGAGGGGTGTTTGTGTTTCACTGATCTGTCATGTGGGGTGTTTGTGCTGCACTGTGGGTCACTGATCTGTCATGAGGAGTGTTTGTATTTCGCTGATCTGTCATGTGGGGTGTTTGTGCTGCACTGTGTTTCACTGATCTGTCATGAGGAGTGTTTGTGTTTCACTGATCTGTCATGTGGGGTGTTTGTGCTGCACTGTGGGTCACTGATCTGTCATGTGGGGTGTTTGTGCTGCACTGTGGGTCACTGATCTGTCATGAGGGGTGTTTGTGTTTCACTGATCTGTCATGTGGGGTGTTTGTGCTGCACTGTGGGTCACTGATCTGTCATGAGGGGTGTTTGTGTTTCACTGATCTGTCATGTGGGGTGTTTGTGCTGCACTGTGGGTCACTGATCTGTCATGAGGGGTGTTTGTGTTTCACTGATCTGTCATGTGGGGTGTTTGTGCTGCACTGTGGGTCACTGATCTGTCATGAGGGGTGTTTGTGTTTCACTGATCTGTCATGAGGGGTGTTTGTGCTGCACTGTGGGTCACTGATCTGTCATGAGGAGTGTTTGTGTTTCACTGATCTGTCATGAGGGGTGTTTGTGCTGCACTGTGGGTCACTGATCTGTCATGTGGGGTGTTTGTGCTGCACTGTGGGTCACTGATCTGTCATGAGGGGTGTTTGTGTTTCACTGATCTGTCATGTGGGGTGTTTGTGCTGCACTGTGGGTCACTGATCTGTCATGTGGGGTGTTTGTGCCTCACTGTGTTTCACTGATCTGTCATGTGGGGTGTTTGTGTTTCGCTGATCTGTCATGTGGGGTGTTTGTGCTGCACTGTGGGTCACTGATCTGTCATGAGGGGTGTTTGTGTTTCACTGATCTGTCATGTGGGGTGTTTGTGCTGCACTGTGGGTCACTGATCTCTCATGTGGGGTGTTTGTGCTGCACTGTGGGTCACTGATCTGTCATGAGGAGTGTTTGTGTTTCGCTGATCTGTCATGTGGGGTGTTTGTGCTGCACTGTGGGTCACTGATCTGTCATGAGGGGTGTTTGTGTTTCACTGATCTGTCATGTGGGGTGTTTGTGCTGCACTGTGGGTCACTGATCTGTCATGAGGGGTGTTTGTGTTTCACTGATCTGTCATGTGGGGTGTTTGTGCTGCACTGTGGGTCACTGATCTGTCATGAGGAGTGTTTGTATTTCGCTGATCTGTCATGTGGGGTGTTTGTGCTGCACTGTGTTTCACTGATCTGTCATGAGGAATGTTTGTGTTTCACTGATCTGTCATGTGGGGTGTTTGTGCTGCACTGTGGGTCACTGATCTGTCATGTGGGGTGTTTGTGCTGCACTGTGGGTCACTGATCTGTCATGAGGGGTGTTTGTGTTTCACTGATCTGTCATGTGGGGTGTTTGTGCTGCACTGTGGGTCACTGATCTGTCATGAGGGGTGTTTGTGTTTCACTGATCTGTCATGTGGGGTGTTTGTGCTGCACTGTGGGTCACTGATCTGTCATGAGGGGTGTTTGTGTTTCACTGATCTGTCATGTGGGGTGTTTGTGCTGCACTGTGGGTCACTGGTCTGTCATAAGGGGTGTTTGTGTTTCACTGATCTGTCATGTGGGGTGTTTGTGCTGCACTGTGGGTCACTGATCTGTCATGAGGAGTGTTTGTGTTTCACTGATCTGTCATGAGGGGTGTTTGTGCTGCACTGTGGGTCACTGATCTGTCATGTGGGGTGTTTGTGTTGCACTGTGGGTCACTGATCTGTCATGAGGGGTGTTTGTGTTTCACTGATCTGTCATGTGGGGTGTTTGTGCTGCACTGTGGGTCACTGATCTCTCATGTGGGGTGTTTGTGCTGCACTGTGGGTCACTGATCTGTCATAAGGGGTTTTTGTGTTTCACTGATCTGTCATGTGGGGTGTTTGTGCTGCACTGTGGGTCACTGATCTGTCATAAGGGGTTTTTGTGTTTCACTGATCTGTCATGTGGGGTGTTTGTGCTGCACTGTGTTTCACTGATCTGTCATGAGGTGTGTTTGTGTTTCACTGATCTGTCATGTGGGGTGTTTGTGCTGCACTGTGGGTCACTGATCTGTCATGTGGGGTGTTTGTGCTGCACTGTGGGTCACTGATCTGTCATGAGGGGTGTTTGTGTTTCACTGATCTGTCATGTGGGGTGTTTGTGCTGCACTGTGGATCACTGATCTGTCATGTGGGGTGTTTGTGTTTCACTGATCTGTCATGTGGGGTGTTTGTGCTGCACTGTAGGTCACTGATCTGTCATGAGGAGTGTTTGTGTTTCGCTGATCTGTCATGTGGGGTGTTTGTGCTGCACTGTGTTTCACTGATCTGTCATGAGGAGTGTTTGTGCTGCACTGTGTTTCACTGATCTGTCATGTGGGGTGTTTGTGCTGCACTGTGGGTCACTGATCTGTCATGAGGGGTGTGTTTGTGCTGCACTGTGTTTCACTGATCTGTCATGTGGGGTGTTTGTGCTGCACTGTGGGTCACTGATCTGTCATGTGGGGTTTTTGTGCTGCACTGTGGGTCACTGATCTGTCATGAGGGGTATTTGTGTTTCACTGTGGGTCACTGATCTGTCATGAGGAGTGTTTGTGTTTCGCTGATCTGTCATGTGGGGTGTTTGTGCTGCACTGTGTTTCACTGATCTGTCATGAGGAGTGTTTGTGTTTCACTGATCTGTCATGTGGGGTGTTTGTGCTGCACTGTGGGTCACTGATCTGTCATGTGGGGTGTTTGTGCTGCACTGTGGGTCACTGATCTGTCATGAGGGTTGTTTGTGTTTCACTGATCTGTCATGTGGGGTGTTTGTGCTGCACTGTGGGTCACTGATCTGTCATGTGGTGTGTTTGTGCTGCACTGTGGGTCACTGATCTGTCATGAGGGGTGTTTGTGTTTCACTGATCTGTCATGTGGGCTGTTTGTGCTGCACTGTGGGTCACTGATCTGTCATGTGGGGTGTTTGTGTTTCACTGATCTGTCATGTGGGGTGTTTGTGCTGCACTGTGTTTCACTGATCTGTCATGAGGAGTATTTGTGTTTCACTGATCTGTCATGTGGGGTGTTTGTGCTGCACTGTGGGTCACTGATCTCTCATGTGGGGTGTTTGTGCTGCACTGTGGGTCACTGATCTCTCATGTGGGGTGTTTGTGCTGCACTGTGGGTCAGTGATCTCTCATGTGGGGTGTTTGTGCTGCACTGTGGGTCACTGATCTGTCATGTGGGGTGTTTGTGTTGCACTGTGGGTCACTGATCTGTCATAAGGGGTGTTTGTGTTTCACTGATCTGTCATGTGGGGTGTTTGTGCTGCACTGTGGGTCACTGATCTGTCATGTGGGGTGTTTGTGGTGCACTGTGGGTCACTGATCTGTCATGTGGGGTGTTTGTGTTGCACTGTGCGTCACTGATCTGTCATGTGGGGTGTTTGTGGTGCACTGTGGGTCACTGATCTGTCATGTGGTGTGTTTGTGCTGCACTGTGGGTCACTGATCTGTCATGAGGGGTGTTTGTGTTTCACTGATCTGTCATGTGGGGTGTTTGTGCTGCACTGTGGGTCACTGATCTGTCATGTGGGGTGTTTGTGTTTCACTGATCTGTCATGTGGGGTGTTTGTGCTGCACTGTGTTTCACTGATCTGTCATGAGGAGTATTTGTGTTTCACTGATCTGTCATGTGGGGTGTTTGTGCTGCACTGTGGGTCACTGATCTCTCATGTGGGGTGTTTGTGCTGCACTGTGGGTCACTGATCTCTCATGTGGGGTGTTTGTGCTGCACTGTGGGTCACTGATCTCTCATGTGGGGTGTTTGTGCTGCACTGTGGGTCACTGATCTGTCATGTGGGGTGTTTGTGTTGCACTGTGGGTCACTGATCTGTCATAAGGGGTGTTTGTGTTTCACTGATCTGTCATGTGGGGTGTTTGTGCTGCACTGTGGGTCACTGATCTGTCATGTGGGGTGTTTGTGGTGCACTGTGGGTCACTGATCTGTCATGTGGGGTGTTTGTGTTGCACTGTGCGTCACTGATCTGTCATGTGGGGTGTTTGTGGTGCACTGTGGGTCACTGATCTGTCATGTGGTGTGTTTGTGCTGCACTGTGGGTCACTGATCTGTCATGAGGGGTGTTTGTGTTTCACTGATCTGTCATGTGGGCTGTTTGTGCTGCACTGTGGGTCACTGATCTGTCATGTGGGGTGTTTGTGTTTCACTGATCTGTCATGTGGGGTGTTTGTGCTGCACTGTGTTTCACTGATCTGTCATGAGGAGTATTTGTGTTTCGCTGATCTGTCATGTGGGGTGTTTGTGCTGCACTGTGGGTCACTGATCTGTCATGTGGGGTGTTTGTGCTGCACTGTGGGTCACTGATCTGTCATGAGGGGTGTTTGTGTTTCACTGATCTGTCATGTGGGGTGTTTGTGCTGCACTGTGGGTCACTGATCTGTCATGAGGGGTGTTTGTGTTTCACTGATCTGTCATGTGGGGTGTTTGTGCTGCACTGTGGGTCACTGATCTGTCATGAGGGGTGTTTGTGTTTCACTGATCTGTCATGTGGGGTGTTTGTGCTGCACTGTGGGTCACTGATCTCTCATGTGGGGTGTTTGTGCTGCACTGTGGGTCACTGATCTCTCATGTGGGGTGTTTGTGCTGCACTGTGGGTCACTGATCTCTCATGTGGGGTGTTTGTGCTGCACTGTGGGTCACTGATCTGTCATGTGGGGTGTTTGTGTTGCACTGTGGGTCACTGATCTGTCATAAGGGGTGTTTGTGTTTCACTGATCTGTCATGTGGGGTGTTTGTGCTGCACTGTGGGTCACTGATCTGTCATGTGGGGTGTTTGTGCTGCACTGTGGGTCACTGATCTGTCATGAGGGGTGTTTGTGTTTCACTGATCTGTCATGTGGGGTGTTTGTGCTGCACTGTGGGTCACTGATCTGTCATGAGGGGTGTTTGTGTTTCACTGATCTGTCATGTGGGGTGTTTGTGCTGCACTGTGTTTCACTGATCTGTCATGAGGGGTGTTTGTGTTTCACTGATCTGTCATGTGGGGTGTTTGTGCTGCACTGTGGATCACTGATCTGTCATGTGGGGTGTTTGTGTTTCACTGATCTGTCATGTGGGGTGTTTGTGCTGCACTGTAGGTCACTGATCTGTCATGAGGAGTTTTTGTGTTTCGCTGATCTGTCATGTGGGGTGTTTGTGCTGCACTGTGTTTCACTGATCTGTCATGTGGGGTGTTTGTGCTGCACTGTGGGTCACTGATCTGTCATGAGGGGTGTGTTTGTGCTGCACTGTGTTTCACTGATCTGTCATGTGGGGTGTTTGTGCTGCACTGTGGGTCACTGATCTGTCATGTGGGGTTTTTGTGCTGCACTGTGGGTCACTGATCTGTCATGAGGGGTGTTTGTGTTTCACTGTGGGTCACTGATCTGTCATGAGGAGTGTTTGTGTTTCGCTGATCTGTCATGTGGGGTGTTTGTGCTGCACTGTGTTTCACTGATCTGTCATGAGGAGTGTTTGTGTTTCGCTGATCTGTCATGTGGGGTGTTTGTGCTGCACTGTGTTTCACTGATCTGTCATGAGGAGTGTTTGTGTTTCACTGATCTGTCATGTGGGGTGTTTGTGCTGCACTGTGGGTCACTGATCTGTCATGTGGGGTGTTTGTGCTGCACTGTGGGTCACTGATCTGTCATGAGGGGTGTTTGTGTTTCACTGATCTGTCATGTGGGGTGTTTGTGCTGCACTGTGGATCACTGATCTGTCATGTGGGGTGTTTGTGTTTCACTGATCTGTCATGTGGGGTGTTTGTGCTGCACTGTAGGTCACTGATCTGTCATGAGGAGTTTTTGTGTTTCGCTGATCTGTCATGTGGGGTGTTTGTGCTGCACTGTGTTTCACTGATCTGTCATGTGGGGTGTTTGTGCTGCACTGTGGGTCACTGATCTGTCATGAGGGGTGTGTTTGTGCTGCACTGTGTTTCACTGATCTGTCATGTGGGGTGTTTGTGCTGCACTGTGGGTCACTGATCTGTCATGTGGGGTTTTTGTGCTGCACTGTGGGTCACTGATCTGTCATGAGGGGTGTTTGTGTTTCACTGTGGGTCACTGATCTGTCATGAGGAGTGTTTGTGTTTCGCTGATCTGTCATGTGGGGTGTTTGTGCTGCACTGTGTTTCACTGATCTGTCATGAGGAGTGTTTGTGTTTCACTGATCTGTCATGTGGGGTGTTTGTGCTGCACTGTGGGTCACTGATCTGTCATGTGGGGTGTTTGTGCTGCACTGTGGGTCACTGATCTGTCATGAGGGTTGTTTGTGTTTCACTGATCTGTCATGTGGGGTGTTTGTGCTGCACTGTGGGTCACTGATCTGTCATGTGGGGTGTTTGTGCTGCACTGTGGGTCACTGATCTGTCATGAGGGGTGTTTGTGTTTCACTGATCTGTCATGTGGGCTGTTTGTGCTGCACTGTTGGTCACTGATCTGTCATGTGGGGTGTTTGTGTTTCACTGATCTGTCATGTGGGGTGTTTGTGCTGCACTGTGTTTCACTGATCTGTCATGAGGAGTATTTGTGTTTCGCTGATCTGTCATGTGGGGTGTTTGTGCTGCACTGTGGGTCACTGATCTGTCATGTGGGGTGTTTGTGCTGCACTGTGGGTCACTGATCTGTCATGAGGGGTGTTTGTGTTTCACTGATCTGTCATGTGGGGTGTTTGTGCTGCACTGTGGGTCACTGATCTCTCATGTGGGGTGTTTGTGCTGCACTGTGGGTCACTGATCTCTCATGTGGGGTGTTTGTGCTGCACTGTGGGTCACTGATCTCTCATGTGGGGTGTTTGTGCTGCACTGTGGGTCACTGATCTGTCATGTGGGGTGTTTGTGTTGCACTGTGGGTCACTGATCTGTCATAAGGGGTGTTTGTGTTTCACTGATCTGTCATGTGGGGTGTTTGTGCTGCACTGTGGGTCACTGATCTGTCATGTGGGGTGTTTGTGGTGCACTGTGGGTCGCTGATCTGTCATGTGGGGTGTTTGTGTTGCACTGTGCGTCACTGATCTGTCATAAGGGGTGTTTGTGTTTCACTGATCTGTCATGTGAGGTGTTTGTGCTGCACTGTGGGTCACTGATCTGTCATGTGGGGTGTTTGTGCTGCACTGTGGGTCACTGATCTCTCATGTGGGGTGTTTGTGTTTCACTGATCTGTCATGTGGGGTGTTTGTGCTGCACTGTGGGTCACTGATCTGTCATGAGGGGTGTTTGTGTTTCACTGATCTGTCATGTGGGGTGTTTGTGCTGCACTGTGGTTCACTGATCTGTCATGTGGGGTGTTTGTGGTGCACTGTGGGTCACTGATCTGTCATGTGGGGTGTTTGTGTTGCACTGTGGGTCACTGATCTCTCATGTGGGGTGTTTGTGCTGCACTGTGGGTCACTGATCTGTCATGTGGGGTGTTTGTGCTGCACTGTGTTTCACTGATCTGTCATGTGGGGTGTTTGTGCTGCACTGTGTGTCACTGATCTGTCATGAGGGGTGTTTGTGTTTCACTGATCTGTCATGTGGGGTGTTTGTGCTGCACTGTGTTTCACTGATCTGTCATGTGGGGTGTTTGTGCTGCACTGTGGGTCACTGATCTGTCATGAGGGGTGTTTGTGTTTCACTGATCTGTCATGTGGGGTGTTTGTGCTGCACTGTGGGTCACTGATCTGTCATGTGGGGTGTTTGTGCCTCACTGTGTTTCACTGATCTGTCATGTGGGGTGTTTGTGTTTCGCTGATCTGTCATGTGGGGTGTTTGTGCTGCACTGTGGGTCACTGATCTGTCATGTGGGGTGTTTGTGCTGCACTGTGGGTCACTGATCTCTCATGTGGGGTGTTTGTGCTGCACTGTGGGTCACTGATCTGTCATAAGGGGTTTTTGTGTTTCACTGATCTGTCATGAGGGGTGTTTGTGTTTCACTGATCTGTCATGTGGGGTGTTTGTGCTGCACTGTGGGTCACTGATCTCTCATGTGGGGTGTTTGTGTTTCGCTGATCTGTCATGTGGGGTGTTTGTGCTGCACTGTGGGTCACTGATCTGTCATGAGGGGTGTTTGTGTTTCACTGATCTGTCATGTGGGGTGTTTGTGCTGCACTGTGGGTCACTGATCTCTCATGTGGGGTGTTTGTGCTGCACTGTGGGTCACTGATCTGTCATGTGGGGTGTTTGTGTTTCACTGATCTGTTATGTGGGGTGTTTGTGCTGCACTGTGGGTCACTGATCTGTCATGTGGGATGTTTGTGTTTCACTGTGGGTCACTGATCTCTCATGTGGGGTGTTTGTGCTGCACTGTGGGTCACTGATCTGTCATGTGGGGTGTTTGTGCTGCACTGTGATTCACTGATCTGTCATGTGGGGTGTTTGTGGTGCACTGTGGGTCACTGATCTGTCATGTGGGGTGTTTGTGTTGCACTGTGGGTCACTGATCTCTCATGTGGGGTGTTTGTGCTGCACTGTGGGTCACTGATCTGTCATGTGGGGTGTTTGTGCTGCACTGTGTTTCACTGATCTGTCATGTGGGGTGTTTGTGCTGCACTGTGGGTCACTGATCTGTCATGAGGGGTGTTTGTGTTTCACTGATCTGTCATGTGGGGTGTTTGTGCTGCACTGTGTTTCACTGATCTGTCATGTGGGGTGTTTGTGCTGCACTGTGGGTCACTGATCTGTCATGTGGGGTGTTTGTGCTGCACTGTGGGTCACTGATCTGTCATGAGGGGTGTTTGTGTTTCACTGATCTGTCATGTGGGGTGTTTGTGCTGCACTGTGGGTCACTGATCTGTCATGTGGGGTGTTTGTGCCTCACTGTGTTTCACTGATCTGTCATGTGGGGTGTTTGTGTTTCGCTGATCTGTCATGTGGGGTGTTTGTGCTGCACTGTGGGTCACTGATCTGTCATGTGGGGTGTTTGTGCTGCACTGTGGGTCACTGATCTCTCATGTGGGGTGTTTGTGCTGCACTGTGGGTCACTGATCTGTCATAAGGGGTTTTTGTGTTTCACTGATCTGTCATGTGGGGTGTTTGTGTTTCGCTGATCTGTCATGTGGGGTGTTTGTGCTGCACTGTGGGTCAATGATCTGTCATGAGGGGTGTTTGTGTTTCACTGATCTGTCATGTGGGGTGTTTGTGCTGCACTGTGGGTCACTGATCTGTCATGTGGGGTGTTTGTGCTGCACTGTGGGTCACTGATCTCTCATGTGGGGTGTTTGTGCTGCACTGTGGGTCACTGATCTGTCATAAGGGGTTTTTGTGTTTCACTGATCTGTTATGTGGGGTGTTTGTGCTGCACTGTGGGTCACTGATCTGTCATGTGGGGTGTTTGTGTTTCACTGATCTGTCATGTGGGGTGTTTGTGCTGCACTGTGGGTCACTGATCTCTCATGTGGGGTGTTTGTGCTGCACTGTGGGTCACTGATCTGTCATGAGGGGTTACTGTGGGTCACTGATCTGTCATGTGGGGTGTTTGTGCTGCACTGTGGGTCACTGATCTGTCATGTGGGGTGTTTGTGCTGCACTGTGGGTCACTGATCTGTCATGAGGGGTGTTTGTGTTTCACTGATCTGTCATGTGGGGTGTTTGTGCTGCACTGTGGGTCACTGATCTGTCATGAGGAGTGTTTGTGTTTCGCTGATCTGTCATGTGGGGTGTTTGTGCTGCACTGTGTTTCACTGATCTGTCATGAGGAGTGTTTGTGTTTCACTGATCTGTCATGTGGGGTGTTTGTGCTGCACTGTGGGTCACTGATCTGTCATGTGGGGTGTTTGTGCTGCACTGTGGGTCACTGATCTGTCATGTGGGGTGTTTGTGTTTCACTGATCTGTCATGTGGGGTGTTTGTGCTGCACTGTGTTTCACTGATCTGTCATGAGGAGTGTTTGTGTTTCACTGATCTGTCATGTGGGGTGTTTGTGCTGCACTGTGGGTCACTGATCTGTCATGTGGGGTGTTTGTGCTGCACTGTGGGTCACTGATCTGTCATGAGGGGTGTTTGTGTTTCACTGATCTGTCATGTGGGGTGTTTGTGCTGCACTGTGGGTCACTGATCTGTCATGAGGGGTGTTTGTGTTTCACTGATCTGTCTTGTGGGGTGTTTGTGCTGCACTGTGGGTCACTGATCTGTCATGAGGAGTGTTTGTGTTTCGCTGATCTGTCATGTGGGGTGTTTGTGTTGCACTGTGTTTCACTGATCTGTCATGAGGAGTGTTTGTGTTTCACTGATCTGTCATGTGGGGTGTTTGTGCTGCACTGTGGGTCACTGATCTGTCATGTGGGGTGTTTGTGCTGCACTGTGGGTCACTGATCTGTCATTGTGGTGTTTGTGCTGCACTGATCTGTCATGTGGAGTGTTTGTGCTGCACTGTGGGTCACTGATCTCTCATGTGGGGTGTTTGTGCTGCACTGTGGGTCACTGATCTGTCATAAGGAGTTTTTGTGTTTCACTGATCTGTCATGTGGGGTGTTTGTGCTGCACTGTGGGTCACTGATCTGTCATGAGGGGTGTTTGTGTTTCGCTGATCTGTCATGTGGGGTGTTTGTGCTGCACTGTGGGTCACTGATCTGTCATGTGGGGTGTTTGTGCTGCACTGTGGGTCACTGATCTGTCATGAGGAGTGTTTGTGTTTCACTGATCTGTCATGTGGGGTGTTTGTGCTGCACTGTGGGTCACTGATCTGTCATGTGGGGTGTTTGTGCTGCACTGTGGGTCACTGATCTGTCATGAGGGGTGTTTGTGTTTCACTGATCTGTCATGTGGGGTGTTTGTGCTGCACTGTGGGTCACTGATCTGTCATGAGGAGTGTTTGTGTTTCGCTGATCTGTCATGTGGGGTGTTTGTGCTGCACTGTGGGTCACTGATCTGTCATGAGGAGTGTTTGTGTTTCACTGATCTGTCATGAGGGGTGTTTGTGCTGCACTGTGGGTCACTGATCTGTCATGTGGGGTGTTTGTGCTGCACTGTGGGTCACTGATCTGTCATGTGGGGTGTTTGTGCTGCACTGTGGGTCACTGATCTGTCATGAGGGGTGTTTGTGCTGCACTGTGTGTCACTGATCTGTCATGTGGGGTGTTTGTGTTTCACTGATCTGTCATGAGGGGTGTTTGTGCTGCACTGTGGGTCACTGATCTGTCATGTGGGGTGTTTGTGTTTCACTGATCTGTCATGAGGGGTGTTTGTGCTGCACTGTGGGTCACTGCCACAAGGGGTCACTGTATTTTGGATAATGTTTTTTTTTTTTTTAAAAAACCTTTATTTAAAAAGGAAGTCACGTTAAGATTCAAAATCTCTTTTTCAAGACAGATCTGACCAAGAGGGCAGCAATACAGAAACAATCACACACATTAACAGATTAACAGAAACATTTCAAAAATATTAATACCATGAAACAGTAATTAATCAGGACATTTCATTGGATTATTTGCAACTTTAAAATTAATTAAAACAAGTACATTTATCAGAAATAAAATTTCCCCCCTGATTTTTTTTAATCTGTTAATAATGAGATAGTTTGACATGCTTTTGAAGGTCGTTCCATGACCAGTGTTTGCTCTGCAGTTGATAGAATGTCATTCGCTTGGTCGTTATTGTTGTCTTTGACAGATTCCTGGAGTGTGTGGCTGTGTGCCTGAGTGACATCCAGAACTTAAGAGAAGTCGTTTCAATTCTGGTTCTTTCTTGAGGAGAGGTGACTTGTAGTGGTGAGTGTCAGGGTCAGTGTGGCTCGCTCCTGTGACTCTGAGCCCTGGAGCTGCTTTTAAGGGACAGTGTCCTGCAGAGTCTGCCTGTCTGCCCTCGACATTGTGTGAGGGCGTTTGTACCTGAGAATCAGGACTAGCTTCTCGTGATGAATGGGTTGCTGGCTGGAACATTTCTTTATGTAGTTCAGCATGTTAGTTCACATGTAGCTGACAGTGTGGATGTGCTCATCTTGCATTGCGAGTGTCAGCTGGTTCATGACTACAGTAATTCATGACGACAGTAACCTGCAAGTCACAGCTTGCACAGGTTCATCAACATTGTCAGTTATTGTCTGTACTTGTATCCTCATGTATCCAGTGTGCGCAGTGCTGTAGCAGACAGTGAGGAGTAGTGGAGCAACAATCAATCCATTTATCCATCCTCTGCCCTTAAATATCCCGAGCTGCGATTACATATTGTTGAATCGATGCATGAGATGAGAGCCCAGTTTGGAGTCTGCTGCTGCCGTTGTCTCAGGAAATATGTTGATCAAGCTCTAGAATTTAAAGGGGAGGTTCCATTGTTTCTAAGTTGATCGGATATGTTAATGAAAAATCATTTAAAATTAATTTTGTAGGTATAATTTATATCAATTAATAATCTGATTTATTCGTTGGTATGCTGCTTGATAAGATGATGTGAATATCGCTTCAGATCCGATATATTAGCCTAACAAAAATGCATAATTTAAAATGACTTTTGTAGGTATAATTTACATTAACATGTAGATCGGATACATTCGACAGTATTACGCTAGATAAGGGAATGTGAATATCCTTGTAATATATATTAGCAGCAAATAAATCATTTAAAATGAATTGTACGATTGTACATTTCTGATTGTGTATTTCTGTTTGTGTAACAAACGTTAACTAGCAAAACGTGTTGCGTATTGAAGTTATTTTGCATTTCTGGAGGTGCTTTTGTTTTGGGAAGCACTACAGTTTGGACAGCAGGTATGCGAGCGATTTTCCAAAAGTTAAAGCATGAGTTTCAATCATGGAAAACATTAAGCTCCATGCTGCGATCACTAACTAGGCCACGGAGCACATCAATCACAGGATGTACTTGAAAAACGTTGCTAATACAGTATTATTATTTAATATTTGTTCTTTCATTTATTTTACATACAGTATTTTGTATAATAAAGGACAGAAAATGAACAGGAAACTGGTTATCATAGTGCATGTATTTCAATTACAAGTTTGGGAAGAAACAATACATTCATTAATTAAAATCTAAAGAGTTAACGTCTTTGCTAAACCGTGGTAAATACCTGTAGTTCAATACCAACCATGATTTTGTGTTGTGAGAGAGATCATACAGTATATGCAGGCTACTCTATATCAGCATCATTTTAAAATGGTAAATCCCTGTAGTGCAACAACCAATAAGACATGTAACGAGAAAGAGATACAGTATATTGAGTTAAAGTGAATTATCACGATTTAAAATATTAGCTATACTAATATTAAAATGTATAAAATGACTTGCCCTGCTAATAATATTATGGATGCAGCATGTCATTATATTACTGAAACATTTTAATTTTGATTAAAGATTGACAACATTTTGACATGTAAAATCATTTAATATATAAATAAATCTCCGCGATCACACATAAACTACATCAGATTGACATCGATGTTATAGAAACATAAAAAGACAGGGGTTTAAAACAGTTTACCATTGAAACAGTCGTCGATCACACATTTTAAAGTTCATACGAAAAGACAGTGGCACGAACACGCACCAACATAGTACACGGGCAGATAAAAATAAAAAGCCATGCAGTGAACCTCCCCTTTAATCAAACTGTAGCCCTGCCTTACTTTTGTCTACTTTTAGAACATATGAACATAAGAAAGTTTACAAATGAGAGGAGGCCATTCAGCCCATCTTTGCTTGTTTGGTTGTTAGTAGCTTATTGATCCCAGAATCTCATCAAGCAGCTTCTTGAAGGATCCCAGGGTGTCAGCTTCAACAACATTACTGGGGAGTTGGTTCCAGACCCTCACAATTCTCTGTGTAAAAAAGTGCCTCCTATTTTCTGTTCTGAATGCCCCTTTATCTAATCTGCATTTGTGACCCCTGGTCCTTGTTTCTTTTTTCAGTCCCCTGGGTCGACATTGTCTATACCTTTTAGGATTTTGAATGTTTGAATCAGATCACCGCGTAGTCTTCTTTGTTCAAGACTGAATAGATTCAATTCTTTTAGCCTGTCTGCATACGACATGCCTTTTAAACCCGGGATAATTCTGGCTGCTCTTCTTTGCACTCTTTCTAGAGCAGCAATATCCTTTTTGTAACGAGGTGACTAGAACTGAACACAATATTCTAGGTGAGGTCTTACTAAAGCATTGTAAAGTTTTAACATTACTTCCCTTGATTTAAATTCAACACTCCTCACAATATATCCGAGCATCTTGTTGGCCTTTTTTATAGCTTCCCCACATTGTCTAGATGAAGATATTTCTGAGTCAACATAAACTCCTAGGTCTTTTTCATAGTTCCCTTCTTCAATTTCAGTATCTCCCATATGATATTTATAATGCACATTTTTATTGCCTGCATGCAATACTTTACACTTTTCTCTATTAAATGTCATTTGCTATGTGTCTGCCCAATTCTAAGTGCTGTCTAGATCATTTTGAATGACCTTTGCTGCTGCAACAGTGTTTGCCGCCACTCCTATTTATGTGTCGTCTGCAAATTTAACAATTTTGCTTACTATACCAGAATCTAAATCATTAATGTAGATTAGGAAGAGCAGAGGACCTAATACTGATCCCTGTGGTACACCACTGGTTACCTCGCTCCATTCTGAGATTTCTCCTCTAATCAGTACTTTCTGTTTTCTACATGTTAACCACTCCCTAATCCATGTGCATGCATTTGCACCCATGTGCATCCCCTGGTCAGCTGTCCAGCTCACTGCTGCAGAAGTTTGTTTGGGGCTGGGACAAATGGACTTGTGTGTTTTAGCCATTTGTTAATCTTTGAAGAGGACCTGCAAGTTTGTCTTTCAGTCTTCCCTGCAATAATGATGGACTTTATTTATTTGAGAATCTGTGTTGGAAAATGTGCTATTTGACGGTGAAGTTGTTTTTAAAAAAAACAAGTAAAGAAAATGTACATGATCTCCAACTCGCTATTTGACAAATAACAATTAAAAAATGAAAGCCTGTGTGATGCTTATTTCCCTGCAAGCCCTTTTCTTTGCCCACTGGAGCACACAGCCTCTTATGGGGGTTTGGAACTGCAAATCACTGCATCTTAAACACACAGCTCTAGAGTCCGTAACTACAGCATGTACTGTACCGGTTATTGTGTGTGTTTTAATGAAGTCTGCTGCTGTACTTGGCTGGCTGTGAGCTTTTGCTTTACCAACAAACAAGGAATTAAACAAAACAAAAGCAGCTCCATTCCCAGCCTGGCGTGAGATTGATTTATTTTATCTACAATGGGAAGTGCTTTAGACTGAACAACCTCAAGCTCCCTTCATCTTGTCACAGCTCCGCACTGTGATATAAAGTCTATTTCCTGTACATTGTCATTATTTTTTGTGTTTTATTTATTGTGATTATTATTTTAAGAATGTATCGGAAATGTCTTTGTTTTTGCACAGTGGTAAGGTTAATCCGAGTCATTACAGTGGGCAACTGAGCTGTGTTAAGATAAAACTTTTTTTTGAAGAGCAAGAGCTTCGTTCTGCCTGTCTTCATAAAGTTCACTGCCTGCTTTGCCCATTGTTGTAACCTGCTTGACAAAGCCACGCTGAATTAATCAGCTCACTGGGGGTGGGGGTGGGGGTGTGTCTATTTATTATTATTTTCTTAGCAGACGCTCTTATCCAGCACGACTTACAATTGTTATGATATCACATTATTTTTTACATACAATTCCCCATTTATATAGTGGGGTTTTTACTGGAGCAATCTAGGTAAAGAAAGTACCTTGCTCAAGAGTACAGCAGCAGTGTCCCCCATCTAGGATTGAACCCACAACCTTCCGGTCAAGAGTCCAGAGCCCTAACCACTACTCCACACTGCTGCCCGTATTTGTTTGACTCTGTCAAAGATACAATAGAAGTGACTCTTTTATTTTAGATATTTTCAAGGCAGTAACCTTAGCCCCCAGGTCCACACCACACAATGTAATAATGTGTTTCACGCAGCAGGAGACCCAGTCAGCTGGATAGCTCTGTTGGTAGAGCAGGGGACTGTGATTCCCCAGGTAGTGAGTTCAAACCCTTGTTAAGGGTATGTTTTTCCTTTTCATTTTCAAACACTTTGCCCATTTTGATAGACTTGGGTTTACATAACAGGACGTGTTTTCATACAATAATATAAAGAGGGTGATATAAGGGCTTCTGTGCAATGCTGGCTCGTCACAAGCAGACAGGTGGTGCAGTGGGCTAGTTTGCTGGTATGCTGTGTTGGTTGCTGTGGGGGACTGGGTTCAAATCCAGGTGCGTTTCTCCTTTGTTTTCAAAGACTTAGTTAATTTCTTATATAAGGCAATGAAAAAGCAGACTCCTCCATGGAAGTGAGATGGGTTGGAATCCATTTCAAGTCACAAATGAAACGAAGCTGAGTATCACATTAGCTCCAGGTCCACACCACACAATATAATAATGTGTTTCACGCAGTAGGAGAACCAGTCAGCTGGAAAGCTCTGTCAGTAAAGCAGGGGACTGTGATTACCACGGTAGCGGGTTCAAGTCCCGCATGTATATTCTTCTTCATATTAATTCATTTTGACCTTTTGTGAGCTTGGTTTTAAATCCATTTCGTCACAAGTCTCTCTCAAGCTGGTGTTTATGGCTCCCCAGGTCTACATCACAACATGTAATAATGCTTTGACCTGGCCCCTTCATAAGCAGGCTGGATAGCTCACCTGTAGAGTGTGGGATTCTGTTTCCTAGAATTCTGGGTTCAAACCCACCAGGTGTTGATTGCATGTGTATATTCCTCTTTTTCTCTTCAAAAATGTTCTCCTTATTGATAAAGCAAGTGCCACGAAAGCGGGCCAGGTGGTCCAGTTGTCTGATCTGGTGTCCTCAAATGCAGGAAATGAGCCCCAATGTATTTATTGTACACAGAATGGATTGAAGCCGTGCTGTGCAGCTCAGCGTGGTGTTCGGCAGCTCTCTGGCTGGCTCGCTCGGTATATGAATTGAAGCGTGCTGTGCAGCTCAGCGTGGTGTTCGGCAGCTCTCTGGCTGGCTCTCTGGGTATATGAATTGAAGCCGTGCTGTGCAGCTCAGTGTGGTGTTCGGCAGCTCTCTGGCTGGCTGGCTCGGTATATGAATTGAAGCGTGCTGTGCATCTCAGCGTGGTGTTCGGCAGCTCTCTGGCTGGCTCTCTGGGTATATGAATTGAAGCCGTGCTGTGCAGCTCAGTGTTGTGTTCAGCAGCTCTCTGGCTGGCTGGCTCAGTATATGAATTGAAGCCGTGCTGTGCAGCTCAGCGTGGTGTTCGGCAGCTCTCTGGCTGGCTCGCTCGGTATGGTTTGGATTCAGGCACCCCGCCTGGGCCTTTGAGCGCGTCTGGTTTTTGTGTGATTCTCAGCACTCTGGCTGGCTCAGTATGGTTTTGGACGTGCATTACCTCTTTCCGTCGCTGGGTGGAGTCTTGAGCATACATTCAGCAGTAGTTGGTCATGACATTTCAGAATCCATAACCTCCTACTGCTGCAAGTATGCCTAAGTCGTTTTTCATTCATTTCACACTGATTTTATTATTTTGTATTATTAAATGTTCGAGTTATTGGTTTATTAGTCCACTTTCAATGTTGTTGTTTTTTTTTTTGTCAAAAAACAAAGTGATATTTTCATGAAAAACATTTACATTTAAAAAAAAAGTTAAAAAACACGCCGACCAGTGGAGTAACGAGGAATTGCATGCTTCTCCTATGTGTGGGTTACACTTGGTGCACTGTTCACTGTGCTGTACTTTCATTTTTAAAGAATGAACCTTATAGACAATGTTACACACTATCCCACCTTAAGCCGACAGATAGCACAGGAGTCTGGTTGGCTAGGTATGTGACTATTGGTGGACAGGGTTCAAACCTTGGCAGAAAAATTCAACGTGATGTTAAATGCCTTATTTTTTACATTTATTGTTCCAGAATCTTTGATGTAATGTTAAAGGTGAACTCAGCAGGGGGGTCTGTGCTGCTGGTCTATTTCAGCATCCTTGCAACCCCTCAGCTGCACACATGAAGAATTCAAATACTGGGGAGCATCAGAGGCGCTTTGAGAGCTTTCTGATTGGTGTAGTTGGTAGCGTATCGGCTTCAAATTCTCTTGACAGGTGTTTCAAGTTCCATATGAGACACAAGTTATGTTTTTTTCCCTCATTTTCAGAAATATTGTTTAATTTACCTTATAGAGCTACTGTATAATAGGGTTGGGTTTGATAATCCCTCCTCTCTTCAGTGGCATGGAACTCTGCATGCGTGTGCAGTCTCTGACAAGGGAAGTGAATCTTATATACCAGGTTAGAGTGCTAGACTGTCACAAGCAGCCAGGTGGTGCAGTGGGCTAGTTCCCTAACTTTGCCTGCCTTTCACCTTGGAGGTCTGGTTTCACAGGACAAGTGAACTGAGTTTAAAACCAGACCCACAATTCAATGGCACAGCATGACTGGTGTTCTCTGATTAAGAGACTTAAAAAAAGAATTGATAAATAAACCCCAGAGTTGTGTTTGATGTCTTGTGTTGTGTGCTTGTTTTGTTTCTCCACAGCGTCTGTTTGTTTGAATCTGTCAGATACAACAGAAGTGACTCTTTTATTGGATATTTTCAAGGCAGTAATCACCTCCATGTTGTACAGATCATTAGTCCAGTTCAAGTCACAAATGACTGCAGCAGTACAACTGGTAGGATGGCTCAGTTGGGAGAGCACAGGGCCCTGATTCCCAGGGTTGGTGGTTCAAACCCCGTGCAACGTGCATGTTTTTCTTGGTTTTTTTTTCAAGTTGGTTATTTTACCTTGTAGGCAATGTAAATCTAACTTCAGGGACAGCTGCTAGGTGGTGCAGTGGGGTCAGTCCCTGTGCTTAAATGCTCTTTCCCTTGAGACACTGGGATCATATCCAGGATACAGATTGAAATCTTCTGTTTTCACAGCACCTTGTAGTTTGAATCTGTCAAAGACATGATAGAAGTGACTCTTTTATTGGATATTTCCAATGGAGTGATATACATTTTGTACAAATCATTAGTTAATGTACTGGAGGTCATTTGGCAGCAGGAGAGAGTATCTCTCTGGCTAGCACAGGTGGTAGAGCACTGGATTCTGACTTCCAAGGTTGTTGGTTCAAGTCACATGTAAAGCACAAGTGTTAATCTATTGATTTCAAAAATATTGTTAAACTTACCTGTTTATAAGGTTTGGTTTTGAATCCAGTTCATCACAAATTAAACAAAGCTAAGAATCACCTCTTAGCCCCCAGGTCCTCACCACACAATGTAATAATGTGTTTCAAACAACATCAGCACCAGTCGGCTGGATAGCTCTGTTGGTAGAGCAGAGACCCGTGATTCCCTGGGTAGCGGGTTCAAACCCGGGGCAGGTGTTTCCTTTTCATTTTCAAACACTTTACCTATTTTGATAGACTTGTGTTTACGTAACAGGACAAGGGGTCAGTGGTCTAAGCATACAAATAATATAAAGAGGATGATATAAGGGCTTCTGTGCAAAGCTGGGTTGTCACAAGCAGACAGGTGGTGCAGTGGGCTTGTTCACTAGCATGCAGTGCTGTTCACATTGGGGGACTGGGATCAAATCCCGGTGAGTTCCTCGTTTGTTTTCAAAGACTTGGTTAATTTCTTATATAAGACAATGAAAAAGCAGACTACTCCGTGGAAGTAAGATGGACTGGGTTCAAATCCAGGCGAGTTCTTTGCTTGTTTCAAAGAATGTGTTAATTGAGCTTATATATAGTGTGAACCAAAGCATTCCTGTGGGAGCTGGTGGCGCAGTGGCTATGCTGATGGCCTTCTCTCCCTGAAGATGGTGGTTCGAATCCTGGTCCCGGAGGCGAGTTCCTGAGGTAAGTAATGCTGTTGGTTGTGAGTCATGGTGGTGGTTGTAAATCTGGGTGTTGACTGTAAGTAATGATGCAGGTTGTAACTAACGATGTTGGTTGTGTCTCCACAGACGGAGGAGGGCAGTGTGCCCTGAAGAGGAGCCGGAAGAGGATGAAGAGGGGGCTGGGGCCCCCGGCTGTGGGGGGAGTGGAAGATGGGGGTGTTGGTACCAGAGAGGAGGAAAAGAAGGAGGTGGTGTAAACATGGGGGAGCAGGCAGGGATATTCCTTTTGCCCTGCCATCTGACAGGGAGCGTTAAGATCGCTTTATGTCCTAGAATCATCTCTAGCGCTCAGCTGATCGGGCCCATTGCAGGGCACAAGGCAAGGTAACATCCCTGCCTGCTCCCCCATGTTTACACCTCCCTGCTTTTCCTCCCCCCATGGTACCAACACCCCCGTCTTCCACTCCCCCCACGGCCGGGGGCCCAAGCCCCCTCTTCATCCTCTTCTGGCTCCTCTTCAGGGCACACGGCCCTCCTCTGTCTGTGGAGACACAACCAACATCGTTAGTTACAACCTGCATCATTACTTACAGTCAACACCCAGATTTACAACCACCACCATGACTCACAAACAACAGCATTACTTACCTCAGGAACTCGCCTCCGGGACCAGGATTCGAACCACCGTCTTCAGGGAGAGAAGGCCATCAGCATAGCCACTGCGCCACCAGCTCCCACAGGAATGCTTTGGTTCACACTATATATAAGCTCAATTAACACATTCTTTGAAACAAGCAAAGAACTCGCCTGGATTTGAACCCAGTCCATCTTACTTCCACGGAGTAGTCTGCTTTTTCATTGTCTTATATAAGAAATTAACCAAGTCTTTGAAAACAAAGGAGGAACTCACCTGGATTTGAACTCAGTCCCCCAAGGTAAGCAGCACAGCATGCTAGTGAACTAGCCCACTGCACCACCTGTCTGCTTGTGACTGCCTTGCTGTCTAACCTTGTATATGAGGTTCACTTCCCTTGTCAGAGGTCGCACTGCAGGAGTTGAGAATCCTGGCGCTGACTGCACAGTTGCAGTCTTTCATGCCACTGAAGAGAGGAGGGATTATGAAACACCCCTGTTACACAGCAGGGCTCGGAGGTAAATACCAGGGATACCAGGTCAATGCTATGAGTGTTAACACTAATCATATATATAATAACTGTGTGGCTTCCAGAGGAACATGTGTTTTTTATATTGTGTTCCTCGTCAAGCTGTGGAATCTGAAGCTGCGCAGCAGAAATGATTCCACTTCCAGCAGGTTGACTTTGTGCAAAGTTTCTATTCTGATGTAAACTTTCATCCCCCCCGAGCACTGTACTGTCTCCACTAAATCATTATTACTGATGAACCAACGGGAGCGCCAAGCCTTCCTCAATAGGCAAAGCTAGCGCTGCTGTTCAGGGTGAGCGTGCCTCAGCACTGCCAGCAAGCACTCGGGCGCTGGGGAGCAAAGCAGCACAAGAGCCTGGATGTCTTGGCTTTGCGGGAGTGAAGGGAGCTCTGTGAACACTGTCCTGTCCTTTCTGCAGAGGAAACGGAAGATTAGCATGGAAAGCGACCCCTTAGAGGAAGGACAGCGTTCTGATCAAGGACAGGTGGAGGGCCATGAAAAGGCTTCAGAGGCTTCTAGTCGTAGTTTAAAGTTTCAGCCAATAAAAGTGACACGTTGTGTGTCTGTATTGTAGCTGCGATTACTGCCTGGTGATTGAGAATAAATATGTATAGATCCCCTTTCAGGGCTTGTTGTGTGACAGGATGCTGCATGGAGCCATGAAGAAGGGAAACGTCCACACAGTATGTATTTCCAAACGTCCGGATTTATTAAAGAAAAAGGCTTGAAAGTAAAACAATCTCCCCTCTACGAGCAATGGTAATGGAAGGGCTGCAGTCCCCAGCAAAAACACACTCTGTTACCCACAAGCCTCCTGCACCAAACTGGGCTCCTTTTAAAATAGCAGAAAGGAGAAAATGTGGGTTGTCTTACCAAACACACACGATGCGAACAGTCAGTCAATATGTAGCGGTATTGTGAAGCGGGATGTGGGGCTGCTCAATGCCTTGCTCACTGGGTGTGCTTCTATTCTTTTAAACAAAGTAAGGAGAGGAGAGGGGGAGCAGAGAGTAAAGAGGAGAGGAGAGAGAGGGGAGAGGGGGAGGAGAAGAGGGTGGAGAGGGGAGAGGTGGAGAGGGCAGCAGCAGTATTCCTCAGTCCAGGAAGGACAGCTCCATGCACTCCCCAGCCTCAGGGTGAAGCATGCGGGTCGCCAGCCGCTCCATATCATCCAGGCTCAACAAGCACAGCCTCCGCTCGTAATCCTGAGAGAGAGGCAGAGGGAGAGACACAGAGTCACAACTACACGCTGCTCTACACCTGCATTTCAGAGTGTGTGTGCATCTCTGTGTCACTGTACAGCTGTGTCTGTGTGTGTCTGTATAACATTGTGCATGTGCTGCAGCTAGGATTGTGTGTGTAGCAGTGTTTATTGTGTTCAATTTATCTTGTGTAGCTGCTCCAGCCTCTCACTGCGTGTGTCTGTTTGTGTGTGTGTTTATTGTGTTCAGGTTACCTTGTGTAGCTGCTCCAGACTCTCACTGTGTGTCTGTGTGTGTGTGTATATATAGCAGTGTGTGTTTATTGTGTTCAGGTTACCTCGTGTAGCTGCTCCAGACTCTCACTGTGTGTGTGTGTGTGTGTTTATTGTGTTCAGGTTACCTCGTGTAGCTGCTCCAGACTCTCACTGTGTGTGTGTGTGTGTGTTTATTGTGTTCAGGTTACCTCGTGTAGCTGCTCCAGACTCTCACTGTGTGTGTGTGTGTGTGTGTGTATATAGCAGTGTGTGTTTTTATTGTATTCAGGTTACCTTGTGTAGCTGCTCCAGACTCTCACTGTGTGTCTGTGTGTGTGTGTGTATATAGCAGTGTGTGTGTTTACTGTGTTCAGGTTACCTTGTGTTGCTGCTCCAGACTCTCACTGCGTCGGCAGGGCTGAAGTGTTTGTTCAGAAGAGCAGACAGGCTGTGCCACACTGACCCGGGGTGAGGCGAGGCGTGAGAGGAGGTGTGAGAGGAGGGGCGAGACGAGGGGTGAGAGGAAGGGCGAGGGGTGACAGGAGGGGTGAGGCGAGGGGTGAGAGGAGGGGTGTGACGAGGGTGAGGGGTGAGGTCTGAGAGGAGGGGTGACACGGAGTGCTGTTCTTGCTCGGGTGACACTTTCTCTGTTGGGGGCGTCACAACGAGTTCAGCTTGGAATCGGGAGCGATGGAGTCGTGAGACAGTCTGTGCTCATCTGAGAGAGAGAGAGAGAGAGGGAGGGGGAGAAACAGGAGAGATTCAAGACCAGGTAGATTAACTCTTAGCTGCTGACTCGGTGTAATTTCATAACTTTTGTTACGATGACAAAACACGTCATATCTCTGACGTCCAATCAGCAATTTTGTTTTTTTAAAGTATGAGTCATAGCCATGACTACGGGGCTTGTCATGATACCATTGGTTTAGGGCTAGGGTGGGCGGGACATATAATATTTTGATTACAAGGGCGAGTCTCTGCTGGCGCCATTGTGACTGAGTGCACAGCAGAGTCGAAGCTCTGTATCTCCAGTTTTACAATCCCAAGAGTGCTAATCTACATATCATCTAAACGGGAGGTACTTGGGCTAATTAACCATATTGTTGTTGTTTTTTTTTTCAACTTGATATTGTTTTTTTGTGCCGAGTACATCTGCAGTGTTTATTTTTGTTTTGTTTTCGCTGTGTCTCGTGTGCTCGCTTGCTTGCTGGGCAGGGCTAACTTCATGACTGCTGTAGACGAGAGGAGCTACTGTACCAACACCACGTTTCGTTTTGTTTGTTTGTTTTTTTAAACATCTTTCTTATAGTTAGTTTCACATACGTTTTTATTTTAGACTTGTTTTTCCTCAGGAGAGAAGGCAAAACTAACAGGTCTATCGCATGTGATGCAAAGTTAGGCGTTTGTGTACGTCTGTGTTTTACTTTTTCTAGTCGATTCATTATTTCTCTGTAGTCGTTATTATTATTTAATTATGCATCTATTATTTTTTAACTTTTTTTATTCGATGTGTAAAAGAATGAGGAAAACACCTTGTTTAGTTTTTATTTTTACGTTGTGTATGTAGCCTATGTAAAAAACAAAGACATTTAGCTGGAGTTATTATTTAGCCATGTATTTTATTACTCGTTTACTGTGTGCAAAGAACAGAAAACATTATTTAGCTGTTGTCACTATTATTATTTAGCCATGTATTTTATTACTTGTTTACTTTTTTATGTGTGTGAAAAAGGATGGAGCAGAATTTTAATATTAGTATTAATATTATTATTATTATTATTATTATTATTATTATTAATTGGTATTTATTTTAATGTTTTATGTGGGTGTGTGTAAGCCAGAAAATGGATGGAGACAATCAGCTCTAGCATGTGGTTTAGTCACTGAAGAGGAGGAGGGCCCTGACTGAGGAAGAGATCGAGGGCATGTATGCCATGGAGGAGGACCTCCCTGATGAAGAGCTGCTGCAGGAGGATGAGGAGGAGGAGGAGGAGAAGAGTGATCTGGAGGAGCCCCAGTCCAGCACTTCAACTGCAGGGTAGTTTTGATAATAAATATATACAGCACAATATGGAAGGTTTTATTTTTTTTGTCTCCCTCCCTCCCAAATAAAATTCTTAATTTCAAAGTTTTATTTGTAATATACTTTTTTTTTCAAATAAAAAAATTAAACATTTTACTTGATAACTTGTGTGTTGTTTCTTTATTTTTGTACTGAAATATAATTGTATCTCAAACAGGGCAATAGTGTTTCCAGTCTCACTTTTTGCCAAGTTTTAACCCTGGTCTGCCTTTGCCATTTCGGAGGTTGATTTTTGTAAAATACTAGGCATTGCAAAACCTTATCTAGCTCTGCAACTGTTCAAGATACTTCAATTCTGATTTCAGATTTGAATTCCTTGGAAAATTGTGCAGCTACAATATACTCTTTAAGTTTGTTTTTTTTATATAACACTTGGAAAGAGGTTGAAATTGACCATTTTTAAAAATATTATTTATTATTTTTCATATTTCGATAATTTTTTGGGAGGTGTAGCTCATATGAAAATAAAATCACCCCACAACAAAATAAATTACATCAATGGAAAGATCTACTTAATGCCTTTCTGTAGGTGTATTGGGTTTTCATTTCTGATTTAAGGTTCCAAAACTACAAGTGTTTAAACAGAAAGTGTTCATGTTTATGACCGGATATGTTTATTCCCCGTAGGCAGCATAGGGTTAAAACACTTCATGCAACTCAATGATGATAAAAGATTGAAAACACTTTGTTTGCAGGTGTTACTGTTAATAGATATATGTAGAATAACATGCATCCTTTTTAACTGAGTGCTGAGCTGTGCTGTGCTGTGCTGTGCTGTTCAGCCTACCTGCCAGCGCCTTGCCTTTGTAGAGGAGTCCCTGTTGATTGACAGGTATGTTGAGCCTGTCAGAGACCAGACTCCAGACTGTGGAGACCTTCTCATCCTCACAGACCTGTCAAGAGACAAGAACATACAGACACACACTGAGGGGATAAGCATTAAACACTGAAACTACATCTTCATCAGTACACAAGCCTCGAGTGAAGCGACATCCCTCATCTGCACCATGCAAATGCACTTAGTGTCATTTCAAACGGGATTGAGATTATTATGCTCAAGAGCTAAAAGGCAGTAACAACGTACGCTTTTAAGAAAGCCCTCAGGACACGTGACGACATCCCCTCCTTGACAACGTCCTGTCCTCCTGTAGGAAGTGTCTCTTTACCTCAGCAATACCTGAGCTGGGAAGGTACACATTTTAAAGGGCCTTGGTTTGCAGCAATGCAGTTCAACCCACTCTGTGATGTTTTATGTTCTGTTACCAAACAACCGCTGACTTGCCCAGTCGTAGAAAGTAGAAGTAGAAAATTTGGTTTGTCTTACCAAACACACACAATGCGAACAGTCAGTCAATATGTAGCGGTATTGTGAAGCGGGATGTGGGGCTGCTCAATGCCTTGCTCACTGGGTGTGCTTCTATTCTTTTAAACAAAGTAAGGAGAGGAGAGGAGAGGGGGAGCAGAGAGTAAAGAGGAGAGGAGAGGGGAGAGGGGAGAAGAGAGGGGAGAGGTGGAGAGGGCAGCAGCAGTATTCCTCAGTCCAGGAAGGACAGCTCCATGCACTCCACAGCCTCAGGGTGAAGCATGCAGGTCGCCAGCCGCTCCATATCATCCAGGCTCAACAAGCGCAGCCTCCGCTCGTAATCCTGAGAGAGAGGCAGAGGGAGAGACACAGAGTCACAACTACACGCTGCTCTACACCTGCATTTCAGAGTGTGTGTGCTGCAGCTGTGATTGTGTGTGCGTCTCTGTGTCACTGTACAGCTGTGTCTGTGTGTGTTTGTATAACAGTGTGCATGTGCTGCAGCTAGGATTGTGTGTGTAGCAGTGTTTATTGTGTTCAATTTATCTTGTGTAGCTGCTCCAGACTCACTGTGTGTGTGTGTCTGTGTGTGTAGCAGTGTCTGTGTTTATTGTGTTCAATTTACCTTGTGTAGCTGCTCCAGCCTCTCACTGTGTGTGTGTCTGTGTGTGTGTGTGTGTGTATATAGCAGTGTGTGTTTATTGTGTTCAGGTTACCTTGTGTTGCTGCTCCAGACTCTCACTGCGTCGGCAGGGCTGAAGTGTTTGTTCAGAAGAGCAGGCAGGCTGTGCCACACTGACCCGGGGTGAGGCGAGAAGTGAGGAGGGGTGAGCTGTGCTGTGCTGTGCTGTTCAGCCTACCTGCCAGCGCCTTGCCTTTGTAGAGGAGTCCATGTTGATTGACAGGTATGTTGAGCCTGTCAGAGACCAGACTGCAGACTGTGGAGACCTTCTCATCCTCACAGACCTGTCAAGAGACAAGAACACACAGACACACAGTGAGGAGATGAGCATTAAACACTGAAACTACATCTTCATCCTCACAGGACAGGCGAGAGACAAGAACACACACACACACACACACACACACAGTGAGGGGATGAGCATTAAACACTGAAAATACATCTTCATCAGTAAGCAAGCCTCGAGTGAAGTGACATCCCTCATCTGCCACCATGCAAATGCACTTAGTGTCATTTCAAACGGGATTGAGATTATTATGCTCAAGAGCTAAAAGGCAGTAACAACGTGCGCTTAGAAATAATAAAACAATGTTTTTAAGAAAGCCCTCAGGACACGTGTCGACATCCCCTCCTTGACAACGTCCTGTCCTCCTGTAGGAAGTGTCTCTTTACCTCAGCAATACCTGAGCTGGGAAGGTACACATTTTAAAGGGCCTTGGTTTGCAGCAATGCAGTTCAACCCACTCTGTGATGTTTTATGTTCTGTTATCAAACAACCGCTGACTTGCCCAATCGTAGAAAGTAGAAGTAGAAAATGTGGTTTGTCTTACCAAACACACACAATGCGAACAGTCAGTCAATATGTAGCGGTATTGTGAAGCGGGATGTGGGGCTGCTCAATGCCTTGCTCACTGGGTGTGCTTCTATTCTTTTAAACAAAGTAAGGAGAGAAGAGGACAGTGGGAGGAGAGAGTACAGAGGAGAGGAGAGAGGGGAGAGGGGAGAAGAGAGGTGGAGAGGGCAGAGCAGTATTCCTCAGTCCAGGAAGGACAGCTCCATGCACTCCACAGCCTCAGGGTGAAGCATGCAGGTTGCCAGCCGCTCCATATCATCCAGGCTCAACAAGCGCAGCCTCCGCTCGTAATCCTGAGAGAGAGGCAGAGGGAGAGACAGAGTCACAACTACACGCTGCTCTACACCTGCATTTCAGAGTGTGTGTGCTGCAGCTGTGATTGTGTGTGCGTATCTGTGTCACTGTACAGCTGTGTCTGTGTGTGTTTGTATAATAGTGTGCATGTGCTGCAGCTAGGATTGTGTGTGTAGCAGTGTTTATTGTGTTCAATCTATCTTGTGTAGCTGCTCCAGACTCACTGTGTGTGTGTGTGTGTGTGTGTGTTTATTGTGTTCAGGTTACCTTGTGTTGCTGCTCCAGACTCTCACTGCGTCGGCAGGGCTGAAGTGTTTGTTCAGAAGAGCAGGCAGGCTGTGCCACACTGACCCGGGTTTGAGGCGAGGAGTGAGAGGAGGGGTGAGGCGAGGGGTAAGAGGAGGGGTGAGCTGTGCTGTGCTGTGCTGTGCTGTTCAGCCTACCTGCCAGCGCCTTGCCTTTGTAGAGGAGTCCCTGTTGATTGACAGGTATGTTGAGCCTGTCAGAGACCAGACTCCAGACTGTGGAGACCTTCTCATCCTCACAGACCTGTCAAGAGACAAGAACACACAGACACACATTGAGGGGATGAGCATTAAACACTGAAACTACATCTTCATCCTCACAGGACAGGAGAGAGACAAGAACACACAGACACACAGTGAGGGGATGAGCATTAAACACTGAAACTACATCTTCATCAGTACACAAGCCTCGAGTGAAGTGACATCCCTCATCTGCCACCATGCAAATGCATTTAGTGTCATTTCAAACGGGATTGAGATTATTATGCTCATGAGCTAAAATGCAATGACAACGTGCGATTATAAACAATAAAGATGACCCCCAGTCAATATAGCCGGGGGAATCACACCCCCGTCAAACCGCACCCTGCTGATCAGAGCTCACAAAGACAAACACATTATTAAAAGCCACTCAGCAAACAGTCACAAGCGGGTCCGGACGGCCATTTGTTATTAAAAATGCGGGATTCAAAAACAACCGCTGCACTGAATAATAAACAAAGTAAACGAGATGCACTCACCTGGTTTAACGAGCGCTGTCCCTCGTAGTCTGTGTAAAACAATAGCAAACGCCTCCTCACATGGCGTCCTTCTTCCACAAACTTATCACATGAAATACAGTCGTTTCACACAGACACACGCCTCCGGCTGAGCTGTCCTCTGCTCTTTACAATTGGTAGCGAACTTCAGGGAGACAGACGAGGCTTTAGCTTTCATTTCCTATCCAATGCTGCCCTCGTGTGGACATTTGGTAGAACTGCTGTCGAGGGGTTGAATTGAGTGTTAACTAATTCTGCTTCATAAAATCAAATGAAACCTGCTGAAAAACGTCACGTTAGCATACTGAAATACACGCCGCTTGTAGTTTTCCAATTTACTTAACTAAAAACTGACACAAATATAAAATGTGACATTTCCAAAACTGACGCTGCTCTTTTATTTAAACAACTGCTCTATCAATACAATGGTCGTCGTGAATCTTGGTTATATTTCTACGTCTGTGATTAAATTATTGCAAACACCCGTATATACTTTCAGATACATTTTAAACCGCTATAAAAAGAGAACTACAGTTGATTCCTTCAGGCACGTTCCGGTTTAGAATCGTTGTTTTCTTTGGTTATTTCGAAACTGCCCGTTTTAAAATATGACTGATAGTAAAACAATTCTTCACTAAAAGCATGAAAATATAATACTATTAAAATACTGACCTGGACACGTGTACTAAAAAATGTTTTATTAATAATAAATGTATATTTTTAAACAGGTGCGCACCTTGGACAGCTATAGGGTCTATACAAATTAGGTAACGCATTTCTAACTTTTGATTCGCTAACTGCGTTCGCCAATCAGAAGTCATTTAATATGTGACTTGTCTTTTATCCAATCAGATTGTTTAGGACACGACGTAACCGTTCCACTTTCTCTCCACGAGATAGCCGCATCGGTAAGGAATTCATCAAATAATCTTCCAGCGCCTCCCGACTGCAGTACCGCTGCGTGTCCACTGGAGGGAGCCGAGCGCCTCCGTGGCGGCGGCTCCGCATGACTCGAGCGACGTCCCTGCCCCGATTGGCCCGTCTGTCGCTGTTTGTGAAGATAGCGTTCGCAGTTTTCACTGTGAACCTCTGGAGCTTGGGAAGAGAAACTGCCCGTGAAAGCTGAGCGACCAAAACTGTGAAAAATTACATCGCTCTGATAAAAATAAGCTCGTTAACAATGCAGAGATGCTAGCTTATAAAAGCAGAACCTAGGAGAACAGCAGCAGCATTTCTTTTTTTAAGGCCAGGGGCTGCTAGCCTGTGAAATGAAAAGGCTCTTGGGTCTGGCAAGCCCGTAAAATTATTTCTGCTGTTTAATCTAGAACTGGTAATTGTAAACACACTGCATTTAAAATGAACAACCCCAACACAAATACTTCAACACAGATTTTTATTTATTTTTTTAAGTTGTAATTGTGTTTCTTCTGGATTAAGAAATAATATAAGAAATTAACCAAGTCTTTGAAAACAAAACTCACCTGGATTTGAGCTCAGACCCCCAAGGTGAGCAGCACAGCATGCTAGTGAACTAGCCCACTGCACCACCTGTCTGCTTGTGACTGCCTTGCTGTCTAACCTTGTATATGAGGTTCACTTCCCTTGTCAAAGATCGCACACTGCAGGAGTTGAGAATCCTGGCGCTGACTGCACAGTTGCAGTCTTTCATGCCACTGAAGAGAGGAGGGATTATGAAACACCCCTGTTACACAGCAGGGCTCAGAGGTAAATACCAGGGATACCAGGTCAATGCTATGAGTGTTAACACTAATCATATATATAATAACTGTGTGGCTTCCAGAGGAACATGTGTTTTTTATATTGTGTTCCTCGTCAAGCTGTGGAATCTGAAGCTGCGCAGCAGAAATGATTCCACTTCCAGCAGGTTGACTTTGTGCAAAGTTTCTATTCTGATGTAAACTTTCATCCCCCCCGAGCCCTGTACTGTCTCCACTAATTCATTATTACTGATGAACCAACGGGAGCGCCAAGCCTTCCTCAATAGGCAAAGCTAGCGCTGCTGTTCAGGGTGAGCATCCCTCAGCACTGCCAGCAAGCACTCGGGCGCTGGGGAGCAAAGCAGCACAAGAGCCTGGATGTCTTGGCTTTGCAGGAGTGAAGGGAGCTCTGTGAACACTGTCCTGAATTAATCACCTCACCTGGGGGGGGGGGTGTCTATTTATTATTATTTATTTCTTAGCAGATTCCTTATCCAGGGCGACTTACTCAGAAATATTGTTTAATTTAGCTTATGGAGCTACTGTATAATAGGGTTGGGTTTGATAATCCCTCCTCTCTTCAGTGGCATGCAACTCTGTGTGTTTGTGTGTGTGTGTGTGTGTGTGTGTGTGTGTGTGTGTGTGTGTGTGTGTGTGTGTGTGTGTGTGTGTGTGTGTGTGTGTGTGTGTGTGTGTGTGTGTGTGTGTGTGGTCTGACAAGGGAATTGAATCTCATATACCAGGTTAGAGTGCTAGACTGTCACAAGCAGTTAGGTGGTGCAGTGGGCTGGTTCATTAGCTCTTCCTGCCTTTCCCCTTGGAGGTCTGGGTTCAAAGCCAGCTCACAGGGCATGTGAACTGAGTTTGAAACCAGACCCACAATGCAATGGCACAGCATTACTGATGTCCTTTGATTAAGAGAAATGATAAATGAACACCAGAATTGTGTTTAAAGCCTTGTGTTGTGTGCTTGTTTTGTTTCTCCACAGCGTCTGTTTGTTTGAATCTGTCAGATACAACAGAAGTGACTCTTTTATTGGATATTTTCAAGGCAGTAATCACCTCTGTTGTACAGATCATTAGGCCAGTTCAAGTCACAAATGAGTACAGTGGTACAGCTGGCAGAATGGCTCAGTTGGTAGAGTACAGGGCCCTGATTTCCAGGGCTGGTGGTTCAAACCCTGCTCACGGTAGTTTTTTTATTCAAGTTGGTTAATTTGCCTTGTAGGCAATGTAAACCTAACATCAAGGACAGCTGCTAGGTGGTGCAGTGGGGGCGGTCCCTGTGCCTAAATGCTCTTTACCTTGAGAGACTGGGATCAAATCCAAGCTGCAGATTGATAGAAGTGACTCTTTTATTGGATATTTCCAATGATCTGCATTTTGTACAAATTATTAGTTAATGTACTGGAGGTCATTTGACAAAAGGAAAAAGCAGCTCTCTGGCTGGCTCAGTTGGTAGAGCACTGGACTCTGACTTCCAAGGTTGTTGGTTCAAGTCACATGTAAAGCACAAGTGTTAATCTATTGATTTCAAAAATATTATTAAACTTACCTGTTTATAAGGTTTGGTTTTGAATCCAGTTCATCACAAATTAAACAGCTAAGAATCACCTCTTAGCCCCCAGGTCCTCACCACACAATGTAATAATGTGTTTCAAACAACATCAGCACCAGTCGGCGGGATAGCTCTGTTGGTAGAGCAGAGACCCGTGATTCCCTGGGTAGCGGGTTCAAACCCGGGGCAGGTGTTTCCTTTTCATTTTCAAACACTTTACCTATTTTGATAGACTTGTGTTTACGTAACAAGACAAGGGGTCAGTGGTCTAAGCATACAAATAATATAAAGAGGATGATATAAGGGCTTCTGTGCAAAGCTGGGTTGTCACGAGCAGACAGGTGGTGCAGTGGGCTTGTTCACTAGCATGCAGTGCTGTTCACATTGGGGGACTGGGATCAAATCCCAGTGAGTTCCTCCTTTGTTTTCAAAGACTTGCTTAATTTCTTATATAAGACAATGAAAAAGCAGACTACTCCGTGGAAGTAAGATGGACTGGGTTCAAATCCAGGCGAGTTCTTTGCTTGTTTCAAAGAATGTGGTAATTGAGCTTATATATAGTGTGAACCAAAGCATTCCTGTGGGAGCTGGTGGCGCAATGGCTATGCTGATGGCCTTCTCTCCCTGAAGACGGTGGTTCGGATCCCGGTCCCGGAGGTGAGTTCCTGAGGTAAGCAATGCTGTTGGTTGTGAGTCATGGTGGTGGTTGTAAATCTGGGTGTTGACTGTAAGTAATGATGCAGGTTGTAACTAACGATGTTGGTTGTGTCTTCACAGACGGAGGAGGGCAGTGTGCCCTGAAGAGGAGCCGGAAGAGGATGAAGAGGGGGCTGGGGCCCCTGGCCGTGGGGGGGAGTGGAAGATGGGGGTGTTGGTACCAGAGAGGAGGAAAAGAAGGAGGAGGTGTAAACATGGGGGAGCAGGCAGGGATATTCCTTTTGCCCTGCCATCTGACAGGGAGCGTTAAGATCTCTTATGTCCTAGAATCATCTCTAGCGCTCCGCTGATCATTGCAGGGCAAAAGGCAAGGTAACATCCCTGCCTGCTCCCCCATGTTTACACCTCCTGCTTTTCCTCCCCCCATGGTACCAACATCCCCATCTTCCACTCCCCCCGCGGCCGGGGGCCCCAGCCCCCTCTTCAGGGCACACGGCCCTCCTCCGCCTGTGAAGACACAACCAACATCGTTAGTTACAACCTGCATCATTACTTACAGTCAACACCCAGATTTACAACCACCACCATGACTCACAACCAACAGCATTACTTACCTCAGGAACTCGCCTCCGGGACCAGGATTCGAACCACCATCTTCAGGGAGAGAAGGCCATCAGCATAGCCACTGCGCCACCAGCTCCCACAGGAATGCTTTGGTTCACACTATATATAAGCTCAATTAACACATTCTTTGAAACAAGCAAAGAACTCGCCTGGATTTAAACCCAGTCCATCTCACTTCCACGGAGGAGTCTGCTTTTTCATTGCCTTATATAAGAAATTAACCAAGTCTTTGAAAACAATGGAGGAACGCACCGGGATTTGAACTCAGTCCCCCAAGGTGAGCAGCACAGCATGCTAGTGAACTAGCCCACTGCACCACCTGTCTGCTTGTGACTGCCTTGTTGTCTAACCTTGTATATGAGGTTCACTTACCTTGTCAAAGATTGCACACTGCAGGAGTTGGGAATCCTGGCGCTGGCTGCACAGTTGCAGTCTTTCATGCCACTGAAGAGAGGAGGGATTATGAAACACCCCTGTTACACAGCAGGGCTCAGAGGTAAATACCAGGGATACCAGGTCAATGCTATGAGTGTTAACACTAATCATATATATAATAACTGTGTGGCTTCCAGAGGAACATGTGTTTTTTATATTGTGTTCCTCGTCAAGCTGTGGAATCTGAAGCTGCGCAGCAGAAATGATTCCACTTCCAGCAGGTTGACTTTGTGCAAAGTTTCTATTCTGATGTAAACTTTCATCCCCCCCCCCCGAGCCCTGTACTGTCTCCACTAAATCATTATTACTGATGAACCAACGGAAGTGCCAAGCCTTCCTCAATAGGCAAAGCTAGCGCTGCTGTTCAGGGTGAGCGTGCCTCAGCACTGCCAGCAAGCACTCGGGCGCTGGGGAGCAAAGCAGCACAAGAGCCTGGATGTCTTGGCTTTGCTGGAGTGAAGGGAGCTCTGTGAACACTGTCCTGTCCTTTCTGCAGAGGAAACGGAAGATTAGCATGGAAAGCGACCCCTTAGAGGAAGGACAGCGTTCTGATCAAGGACAGGTGGAGGGCCATGAAAAGGCTTCAGAGGCTTCTAGTCGTAGTTTAAAGTTTCAGCCAATAAAAGTGACACGTTGTGTGTCTGTATTGTAGCTGCGATTACTGCCTGGTGATTGAGAATAAATATGTATAGATCCCCTTTCAGGGCTTGTTGTGTGACAGGATGCTGCATGGAGCCATGAAGAAGGGAAACGTCCACACAGTATGTATTTCCAAACGTCCGGATTTATTAAAGAAAAAGGCTTGAAAGTAAAACAATCTCCCCTCTACGAGCAATGGTAATGGAAGGGCTGCAGTCCCCAGCAAAAACACACTCTGTTACCCACAAGCCTCCTGCACCAAACTGGGCTCCTTTTAAAATAGCAGAAAGTAGAAAATGTGGTTTGTCTTACCAAACACACACAATGCGAACAGTCAGTCAATATGTAGCGGTATTGTGAAGCGGGATGTGGGGCTGCTCAATACCTTGCTCACTGGGTGTGCTTCTATTCTTTTAAACAAAGTAAGGAGAGGGGGAGGAGAGGGGGAGGAGAGAGGGGAGAGGTGGAGAGGGCAGCAGCAGTATTGCTCAGTCCAGGAAGGACAGCTCCATGCACTCCCCATAGCCTCAGGGTGAAGCATGCGGGTCGCCAGCCGCTCCATATCATCCAGGCTCAATAAGCGCAGCCTCCGTTCGTAATCCTGAGAGAGAGGCAGAGGGAGAGACAGAGTCACAACTACACGCTGCACTACACCTGCATTTCAGAGTGTGTGTGCTGCAGCTGTGATTGTGTGTGCGTCTCTGTGTCACTGTACAGCTGTGTGTGTGTGTCTGTATAACACTGTGCATGTGCTGCAGCTAGGATTGTGTGTGCAGCAGTGTTTATTGTGTTCAATTTATCTTGTGTAGCTGCTCCAGACTCACTGTGTGTGTGTGTCTGTGTGTGTAGCAGTGTCTGTGTTTATTGTGTTCAATTTACCTTGTGTAGCTGCTCCAGCCTCTCACTGTGTGTGTGTCTGTGTGTGTGTGTGTATAGCAGTGTGTGTTTATTGTGTTCAGGTTACCTTGTGTTGCTGCTCCAGACTCTCACTGCGTCGGCAGGGCTGAAGTGTTTGTTCAGAAGAGCAGGCAGGCTGTGCCACACTGACCCGGGGTGAGGCGAGAAGTGAGAGGAGGGGTTAGGCGAGGGGTGAGAGGAGGGGCGAGGGGTGACAGGAGGGTTGAGGCGAGGAGTGAGACGAGGGGTGAGGTGTGAGAGGAGGGGTGTGGCGAGGGGTGAGGTGTGACAGGAGGGGTGAGGCGAGGGTGAGGGGTGAGGTCTGAGAGGAGGGGTGACACGGAGTGCTGTTCTTGCTCGGGTGACACTTTCTCTGTTGGGGGCGTCACAACGAGTTCAGCTTGGAATCGGGAGCGATGGAGTCGTGTGACAGTCTGTGCTCATCTGAGAGAGAGAGAGAGGGAGGGGGAGAAACAGGAGAGATTCAAGACCAGGTAGATTAACTCTTAGCTGCTGACTCGGTGTAATTTCATAACTTTTGTTACGATGACAAAACACGTCATATCTCTGCCGTCCAATCAGCAATTTTGTTTTTTTAAAGTATGAGTCATAGCCATGACTACGGGGCTTGTCATGATACCATTGGTTTAGGGCTAGGGTGGGCGGGACATATAATATTTTGATTACAAGGGCGAGTCTCTGTTGGCGCCATTGTGACTGAGTGCACAGCAGAGTCGAAGCTCTGTATCTCCAGTTTTACAATCCCAAGAGTGCTAATCTACATATCATCTAAACGGGAGGTACTTGGGCCAATTAACCATATTGTTGTTGTTTTTTTTTTCAACTTGATATTGTTTTTTTGTGCCGAGTACATCTGCAGTGTTTATTTTTGTTTTGTTTTCGCTGTGTCTCTTGTGTGTGCGCTTGCTTGCTGGGCAGGGCTAACTTCATGACCGCTGTAGACGAGAGGAGCTACTGTACCAACACCACGTTTCGTTTTGTTTGTTTGTTTTTTTAAACATCTTTCTTATAGTTAGTTTCACATACGTTTTTATTTTAGACTTGTTTTTCCTCAGGAGAGAAGGCAAAACTAACAGGTCTATCGCATGTGATGCAAAGTTAGGCGTTTGTGTACGTCTGTGTTTTACTTTTTCTAGTCGATTCGTTATTTCTCTGTAGTCGTTATTATTATTTAATTATGCATCTATTATTTTTTAACTTTTTTTATTCGATGTGTAAAAGAATGAGGAAAACACCTTGTTTAGTTTTTATTTTTACGTTGTGTATGTAGCCTATGTAAAATACAAAGACATTTAGCTGGAGTTATTATTTAGCCATGTATTTTATTACTCGTTTACTGTGTGTAAAGAACAGAAAACATTATTTAGCTGTTGTCACTATTATTATTTAGCCATGTATTTTATTACTTGTTTACTTTTTTATGTGTGTGAAAAAGGATGAAGCAGAATTTTAATATTATTATTATTATTATTATTATTATTATTATTAATTGGTATTTATTTTAATGTTTTATGTGGGTGTGTGTAAGCCAGAAAATGGATGGAGACAATCAGCTCTAGCATGTGGTTTAGTCACTGAAGAGGAGGAGGGCCCTGACTGAGGAAGAGATCGAGGGCATGTACGCCATGGAGGAGGACCTCCTTGATGAAGAGCTGCTGCAGGAGGATGAGGAGGAGGAGGAGGAGAGTGATCTGGAGGAGCCCCAGTCCAGCACTTCAACTGCAGGGTAGTTTTGATAATAAATATATACAGCACAATATGGAAGGTTTTATTTTTTTGTCTCCCTCCCTCCCAAATAAAATTCTTAATTTCAGAGTTTTATTTGTAATATACTTTTTTTTTCAAATAAAAAAATTAAACATTTTACTTGATAACTTGTGTGTTGTTTCTTTATTTTTGTACTGAAATATAATTGTATCTCAAACAGGGCAACAGTGTTTCCAGTCTCACTTTTTGCCAAGTTTTAACCCTGGTCTGCCTTTGCCATTTCGGAGGTTGATTTTTGTAAAATACTAGGCATTGCAAAACCTTATCTAGCTCTGCAACTGTTCAAGATATTTCAATTCTGATTTCAGATTTGAATTCCTTGGAAAATTGTGCAGCTACAATATACTCTTTAAGTTTTTTTTTTATATAACACTTGGAAAGAGGTTGAAATTGACCATTTTTAAAAATATTATTTATTATTTTTCATATTTCGATAATTTTTTGGGAGGTGTAGCTCATATGAAAATAAAATCACCCCACAACAAAATAAATTACATCAATGGAAAGATCTACTTAATGCCTTTCTGTAGGTGTATTGGGTTTTCATTTCTGATTTAAGGTTCCAAAACTACAAGTGTTTAAACAGAAAGTGTTCATGTTTATGACCGGATATGTTTATTCCCCGTAGGCAGCATAGGGTTAAAACACTTCATGCAACTCAATGATGATAAAAGATTGAAAACACTTTGTTTGCAGGTGTTACTGTTAATAGATATATGTAGAATAACATGCATCCTTTTTAACTGAGTGCTGAGCTGTGCTGAGCTGTGCTGTGCTGTTCAGCCTACCTGCCAGCGCCTTGCCTTTGTAGAGGAGTCCCTGTTGATTGACAGGTATGTTGAGCCTGTCAGAGACCAGACTCCAGACTGTGGAGACCTTCTCATCCTCACAGACCTGTCAAGAGACAAGAACATACAGACACACACTGAGGGGATAAGCATTAAACACTGAAACTACATCTTCATCAGTACACAAGCCTCGAGTGAAGCGACATCCCTCATCTGCACCATGCAAATGCACTTAGTGTCATTTCAAACGGGATTGAGATTATTATGCTCAAGAGCTAAAAGGCAGTAACAACGTACGCTTTTAAGAAAGCCCTCAGGACACGTGACGACATCCCCTCCTTGACAACGTCCTGTCCTCCTGTAGGAAGTGTCTCTTTACCTCAGCAATACCTGAGCTGGGAAGGTACACATTTTAAAGGGCCTTGGTTTGCAGCAATGCAGTTCAACCCACTCTGTGATGTTTTATGTTCTGTTACCAAACAACCGCTGACTTGCCCAGTCGTAGAAAGTAGAAGTAGAAAATTTGGTTTGTCTTACCAAACACACACAATGCGAACAGTCAGTCAATATGTAGCGGTATTGTGAAGCGGGATGTGGGGCTGCTCAATGCCTTGCTCACTGGGTGTGCTTCTATTCTTTTAAACAAAGTAAGGAGAGGAGAGGAGAGGGGGAGCAGAGAGTAAAGAGGAGAGGAGAGGGGAGAGGGGAGAAGAGAGGGGAGAGGTGGAGAGGGCAGCAGCAGTATTCCTCAGTCCAGGAAGGACAGCTCCATGCACTCCACAGCCTCAGGGTGAAGCATGCAGGTCGCCAGCCGCTCCATATCATCCAGGCTCAACAAGCGCAGCCTCCGCTCGTAATCCTGAGAGAGAGGCAGAGGGAGAGACACAGAGTCACAACTACACGCTGCTCTACACCTGCATTTCAGAGTGTGTGTGCTGCAGCTGTGATTGTGTGTGCGTCTCTGTGTCACTGTACAGCTGTGTCTGTGTGTGTTTGTATAACAGTGTGCATGTGCTGCAGCTAGGATTGTGTGTGTAGCAGTGTTTATTGTGTTCAATTTATCTTGTGTAGCTGCTCCAGACTCACTGTGTGTGTGTGTCTGTGTGTGTAGCAGTGTCTGTGTTTATTGTGTTCAATTTACCTTGTGTAGCTGCTCCAGCCTCTCACTGTGTGTGTGTCTGTGTGTGTGTGTGTGTGTATATAGCAGTGTGTGTTTATTGTGTTCAGGTTACCTTGTGTTGCTGCTCCAGACTCTCACTGCGTCGGCAGGGCTGAAGTGTTTGTTCAGAAGAGCAGGCAGGCTGTGCCACACTGACCCGGGGTGAGGCGAGAAGTGAGGAGGGGTGAGCTGTGCTGTGCTGTGCTGTTCAGCCTACCTGCCAGCGCCTTGCCTTTGTAGAGGAGTCCATGTTGATTGACAGGTATGTTGAGCCTGTCAGAGACCAGACTGCAGACTGTGGAGACCTTCTCATCCTCACAGACCTGTCAAGAGACAAGAACACACAGACACACAGTGAGGAGATGAGCATTAAACACTGAAACTACATCTTCATCCTCACAGGACAGGCGAGAGACAAGAACACACACACACACACACACACACACAGTGAGGGGATGAGCATTAAACACTGAAAATACATCTTCATCAGTAAGCAAGCCTCGAGTGAAGTGACATCCCTCATCTGCCACCATGCAAATGCACTTAGTGTCATTTCAAACGGGATTGAGATTATTATGCTCAAGAGCTAAAAGGCAGTAACAACGTGCGCTTAGAAATAATAAAACAATGTTTTTAAGAAAGCCCTCAGGACACGTGTCGACATCCCCTCCTTGACAACGTCCTGTCCTCCTGTAGGAAGTGTCTCTTTACCTCAGCAATACCTGAGCTGGGAAGGTACACATTTTAAAGGGCCTTGGTTTGCAGCAATGCAGTTCAACCCACTCTGTGATGTTTTATGTTCTGTTATCAAACAACCGCTGACTTGCCCAATCGTAGAAAGTAGAAGTAGAAAATGTGGTTTGTCTTACCAAACACACACAATGCGAACAGTCAGTCAATATGTAGCGGTATTGTGAAGCGGGATGTGGGGCTGCTCAATGCCTTGCTCACTGGGTGTGCTTCTATTCTTTTAAACAAAGTAAGGAGAGAAGAGGACAGTGGGAGGAGAGAGTACAGAGGAGAGGAGAGAGGGGAGAGGGGAGAAGAGAGGTGGAGAGGGCAGAGCAGTATTCCTCAGTCCAGGAAGGACAGCTCCATGCACTCCACAGCCTCAGGGTGAAGCATGCAGGTTGCCAGCCGCTCCATATCATCCAGGCTCAACAAGCGCAGCCTCCGCTCGTAATCCTGAGAGAGAGGCAGAGGGAGAGACAGAGTCACAACTACACGCTGCTCTACACCTGCATTTCAGAGTGTGTGTGCTGCAGCTGTGATTGTGTGTGCGTATCTGTGTCACTGTACAGCTGTGTCTGTGTGTGTTTGTATAATAGTGTGCATGTGCTGCAGCTAGGATTGTGTGTGTAGCAGTGTTTATTGTGTTCAATCTATCTTGTGTAGCTGCTCCAGACTCACTGTGTGTGTGTGTGTGTGTGTGTGTTTATTGTGTTCAGGTTACCTTGTGTTGCTGCTCCAGACTCTCACTGCGTCGGCAGGGCTGAAGTGTTTGTTCAGAAGAGCAGGCAGGCTGTGCCACACTGACCCGGGTTTGAGGCGAGGAGTGAGAGGAGGGGTGAGGCGAGGGGTAAGAGGAGGGGTGAGCTGTGCTGTGCTGTGCTGTGCTGTTCAGCCTACCTGCCAGCGCCTTGCCTTTGTAGAGGAGTCCCTGTTGATTGACAGGTATGTTGAGCCTGTCAGAGACCAGACTCCAGACTGTGGAGACCTTCTCATCCTCACAGACCTGTCAAGAGACAAGAACACACAGACACACATTGAGGGGATGAGCATTAAACACTGAAACTACATCTTCATCCTCACAGGACAGGAGAGAGACAAGAACACACAGACACACAGTGAGGGGATGAGCATTAAACACTGAAACTACATCTTCATCAGTACACAAGCCTCGAGTGAAGTGACATCCCTCATCTGCCACCATGCAAATGCATTTAGTGTCATTTCAAACGGGATTGAGATTATTATGCTCATGAGCTAAAATGCAATGACAACGTGCGATTATAAACAATAAAGATGACCCCCAGTCAATATAGCCGGGGGAATCACACCCCCGTCAAACCGCACCCTGCTGATCAGAGCTCACAAAGACAAACACATTATTAAAAGCCACTCAGCAAACAGTCACAAGCGGGTCCGGACGGCCATTTGTTATTAAAAATGCGGGATTCAAAAACAACCGCTGCACTGAATAATAAACAAAGTAAACGAGATGCACTCACCTGGTTTAACGAGCGCTGTCCCTCGTAGTCTGTGTAAAACAATAGCAAACGCCTCCTCACATGGCGTCCTTCTTCCACAAACTTATCACATGAAATACAGTCGTTTCACACAGACACACGCCTCCGGCTGAGCTGTCCTCTGCTCTTTACAATTGGTAGCGAACTTCAGGGAGACAGACGAGGCTTTAGCTTTCATTTCCTATCCAATGCTGCCCTCGTGTGGACATTTGGTAGAACTGCTGTCGAGGGGTTGAATTGAGTGTTAACTAATTCTGCTTCATAAAATCAAATGAAACCTGCTGAAAAACGTCACGTTAGCGTACTGAAATACACTTAACTGAAATTTACTTAACTAAAAACTGACACAAATATAAAATGTGACATTTCCAAAACTGACGCTGCTCTTTTATTTAAACAACTGCTCTATCAATACAATGGTCGTCGTGAATCTTGGTTATATTTCTACGTCTGTGATTAAATTATTACAAACACCCGTATATACTTTTAGATACATTTTAAACCGCTATAAAAGAGAACTACAGTTGATTCCTTCAGGCACGTTCCGGTTTAGAATCGTTGTTTTCTTTGGTTATTTCGAAACTGGCCGTTTTAAAATATGACTGATAGTAAAACAATTCTTCACTAGAAGCATGAAAATATAATATTTTTGAAATACTGACGTGGGCTGCTAGCCTGTGAAATGAAAAGGCTCTTGGGTCTGGCAAGCCAGTAAAATTATTTCTGCTGTTTAATCTAGAACTGGTAATTGTAAACACGTGGCATTTAAAATGAACAACCCCAATACAAATACTTCAACACAGATTTTTATTTATTTTTTTAAATTGTAATTGTGTTTCTTCTGGATTTAAATATCAGTAATGAAGACTGAGTGCTTCAAACCTGGACTGAAATATTCAGCCTCAAAACTATATCAAAATAACCTGAAGAAAGATGTGTGTTTATTGAAGAGACAGCTGCTGTAGGAGAGCAGGATCGGGAGATTGGCGGGTAGGATACTAGGGAGTACATTTACAAGAGGGACCCTAATTAACTGGGAATAAATGAATCATTTTGTGTCGTTGGCAATGTTACCTGAAAGCAGCGTCAATGTTATTTCATAACATTAGTTACGAACGTTCTCGTAACTTTACGAAAACCTTCCAAAGAAATGTTCTTTACAAATTACTTCATGTTATCCTGACTTTCGAATAACATTCTTCTAACGTTCTGGGCACATCATTGTGTTAGCTGGGTTACTATCCAATCTATTACTGACACCTTGTGGTCATGATTCGCAACTGCACGTCATTAAAGTTGCGTAACATTCAATTTCTGCAAGTGTGTCACATGATACTCGTTTCGTGTTGTTTGTATACTCTTAGTAAATTAATGGTACAACCAAAAATATGTTTTAAAACAAACACCATTTATTTATTTTCACAACATAGAACAGCATAAACATTCTGCATGGAGAAATGTGATCGCACAGTTCCGTTTTTACAAAGCTGGTAAAGGATTTACTCGTGAGTCAGGGCAGTACATGTGTTATTAGAGTGACTGTATCCTACTTACAGCGCATCGACTCAAACAACACGGGTGTAAAAAAAGCCCCCATAACTGACCCCTGTCACGCAATTAAGCGATCATTTTTTAAAAACTAGTTCTGTGAGTAAATCCTTTACCAGCTTTGAAAAACGGAACTGTGTGATCACATCTGTCCATGCACAATGTATTCCTTTTTAATTTATTGGAATGGCTGCTGCCCGCTAAAACTCACCGGAGGATGATTATTAATCCCTCCTAATAAATAATAATTATAATCTTTAATAGCCTAATAATCTGATTCTCACGCGCGCTGTCTACAACATTGACATTTAATCAGTAGAGGGGTTGGAGAGAAGAGGGGAGCTCCGATTGGCTGCCTTGGTGAGAAGAGGGGAGCTCCGATTGGCTGACTCGGTGACAAGAGGGGAGCTCCGATTGGCTGGCTGGGTGACAAGAGGGGAGCTCCGATTGGCTGGCTGGGTAACAGGAGGGGAGCTCCGATTGGCTGGCTGGGTGACAAGAGGGGAGCTCCGATTGGCTGACTCGGTGAAAAGAGGGGATCTCCGATTGGCTGACTCGGTGACAAGAGGGGAGCTCCGATTGGCTGACTTGGTGGCAAGAGGGGAGCTCCGATTGGCTGACTTGGTGACAAGAGAGGAGCTCCGATTGGCTAACGTCTAACGTCTAACCGGCATTATGGCAAGGCAAGCAAGATAAATGAACCAATCAGCTTTTGAGTTTAGTTGACGAGCCAACCTCCGTTTAAAAAAAAAAAAAAAAAAGTTATCGTGGGTTGACAGACAGAATTTCCCAGCACTAAGTTTCTTTGTATAATCCCTGCCATGCTACTGTAGCCTATCAGGCTTTGTTGAGCTGACTCGCTTGTGTTTCAGCTGCTAGTTTCGGAAACACTGGAGGGAGTGTGAAGTACTGGGACTTGTGAGGAAATTATTTGTTTCAAACTGGCTATGGTACATTTTGTTTTTTAATTAATGCATTATTTAAGCATTCATTTTTGTCTGGGGGGGTAAAACCCCACTTGCGTTTTAAAGAAAAACGAGCTCGGTTTGGATAACTGTATCGCATGAAAAGAAACTACAGCTGAATGATGATTGTACGAGAATGGCGAGGGAGTAAGTACAAACATTTATTATAATAATATAGTACAATATTGAAGTTTAATATTCTGTTTTTGGCTCATTGTCCCGTTTTTCACAAACGCATGTTACCATACAGGGATGTCAGTAAAATTCGATTTCATAAAAATGAGCGCAGCATTAACATTGTTAATGTGGTTAAGGGACGTAAGGCTTCTGTTTACTTTGCAAGTAGCGTACAATTACATTGTAGATAAATGCCGTTTCATTGTGCTTTAAACAGGTCATAAACGGGCTGGTTTGTGATTTTATATTGAAGTTCAGTAAGATCATCAATGTAGCATTATGGATTTTGTTAACGGTAAATTATATATGTGTATATGTGAGGACTGGGAATAATCGACCCGCATAAGTGTAATCCTGTTTAAATGTATAGCTGAATATTTATAATATTTTTATAAATTTTTATTTTTTATAATATTTATGAAAAAAAACGGCTATACAAGTACGACTACTAATAATAACGTAATATCAGAACTACTAATATATGCTTACTCATATTAACTTTTTATGAAGCGCTCAATGCAAACGAACGGTTTCAGTCTTTTTCGTTTTTTTTTTGTCTGGGTCAGAAGGAAACTTTATATTTCTGTCCAGAACAAAAGAATCGGGCATTACTGTAATGTTACCGCGCTCGGCATTTTGGTCATCTTCCATAGTAATGCTGACTGTGAAAGAGTGTTCAGCTTGGTGACCAAAAACAAAACCCAACACAGAGCCAGCCTGAGCACAGACATGCTAAGATCACTGGTAACGCACAAAGTCCTGATGTCAGCGAAGCAGCAAGTGTGTCACACACAAACCTTTCGTGACACCTTGCTCAGGAAAGCCAAGTCAGCCACCTATGAAGCTTATACATTTCAATTTGTTTTGTTTTGACAGTAAATAAAATACCAACATACTACAAAAATGGCTATTTTCTGTACTTAAAATAATTTTTCAGTTGGTATAAATTAAAAAGGTTTCATCTATACTAAGGTAAACAAAATTAAATTTAAACTGAAACAATCATATCTAATCTCATTATTTTTTTACTGATAATTTCATCCTCAGAACTCTCCAGAGTGTAGCATTTAGCTGTTTGATACCCTAAAGCAATTCTGAGGGGAAGCCGAGATGTCCTCGTGAAAGAGTGCTACTCAAAATGAAATGTCAAGGTTGGCAGGTCTGGGACGTTGAGGTCACATTCCCTCTGGGCTCAATACAGCTTAAAGGCAGGAAAGGAAAAAAGCCTTTTCAGGGTCTTGGCCTCTGCAGAATCATTTCCACTAATTCTGTTTTCTCTGTATATTCATATATATTTAGATTTGCCATTTTCATATTTCTTGTATTCCAATATTGTAATTTAAGGCTCATCCAGGTAGATTGTCTAATTTAGTTCATGAAAATATGTAACTTCATATCGAGGGAAGTCTTTTTCATTCAATTGTTAACATAAATGAAAAAGCTGCTGCAAATGAGCATTGTAGAGTTTAATTTGAATGATCTTGAACAAAGCTTTTGGGATGATGTTTTCGGCCGTTTAGACTCTTATTTTCAGGGTTATTAATCTCTGTCTCCAGCTCTTTTGTTTTGTAGAAGCAGTTTATGGGCCGGACAGACGCGTGAAGGCCAGCGGCGTGGAAGACCTCATCGCAGAGACACTGAGATTCACGCCTCACACAGGAGGAAAGGAGCGACAGGTGAATCACGCTCATGTTCATTCAAATCTAAGTGAACGTACCTTTTTACTTGTGCATGTGCTTTCTCCAAACTGTCATTTTAACCCAACCCTTTTCTTTTCTAGGCAACTTCGTGGAACTGACAGTGAAGCCGGGCCATCATTCCTCTGAAGTGAGCTTTTGAATTCTTATAAACACTCTGGGTTTCAAGTTCAGTATCAGTTTTGGATGCATTTCAAATAAACCTCATGTGACCTCTCCATGCGCTTACACACACACACACACAGACGCACACACACTGACTTTTTTTTAACTAATCAGATTAGGTATGTGTACATAGACATAAAGGATTTTTTCCCCCCACACACTTTTGTAATCTGCTTTCATATTTTTTATGCTTTATTTTCTGTATGTATTTACTCTCTATTTTTTAATGTCTACTGTTGTCTGTGGCTAATTTATTACAGTGAAGTTGTTACATTGTAATTTTTTATAGTAGATTGTATTTTGATGCTTGATAAACCTTGGAAAAAGTCGTCTGCTAAATGTCTGCAATAATAATAATAATAATAATAATAATAATAATAAATTACACTTAATGTGTTCAATGCAACATTGGGCCTGTACTGTCAAAAACATACTTTCCAAGTATGGAAATATTTCAGTAGAATAGCACAGTGTGACCCTCTGCGGTATGAGGCCTCCACCAACACTATACTGTATATTTATTGATGTATTTTTAATAGGGTACAGCAATGCAGAATGAGAGAAACTATGAGGATTGTTGATCCAATTGGGACACTTTTGTGAAGACTTGAGCGTTACCCAACGAAGAGCCTACAGTGTTCCTTCTCCTTTGTCACTCTGGCACATAGATGGGAATCATGAGTTAATTCAGTAAGTACACAAATACAAAACATACTTTAAATTTGAACACAAAGTATCAATACATTAAAAATGTATTTACAAGCATAAGGCAATGTATATTACTAATAGTATGTAGTACATCACTGCATCACCTTGTATTTCAATGAAGTTCAACATTGCATTCACTGCAGAACAAGATATTGTGTTACTATTAGTAAAATGTATTGTGATATTTTGTGTTAAATGATAATAATATCTTCCAATTAGTCTTTTGGATGAGGCTTTAAACTGAGGCCCTGACTCTCTGTGGCCATTAAAGATCCCATGGGGCACATTTCAAAAGGAGTAGGGTTGTCAACCCTGGTGTCCTGGCTAAATTCCAGTTCACCAATAACTGCTTCCGCATATTCTTCCACTCCCCTTCATCCAATTGTACCGATTTCATAAGAACTGTAAACGCTTTGGAAGCATTTACAGTTATTAAAAGCACGATAAGTGTATAATAGCACATTTTAGAAACACAGGCAAAGTAGGAACTACAGTACAAAGAAGCAAATATTTTGTTCTGGTTAACATTGTATCTTATTTTGCCTACAGATGGAGGATAGTCATTCATGGCGGCATTGATGGCTACAGTAGAAAAATAGTGTACCTGAAAGCCAGCAACATCAACAGAGCTTGTACAGTTTTTGAAAGTTTTGTTGGAGCTGTATATCAGTTTGGCTTACCATCACAAGTCCGAAGTGACAAAGGCCTTGAAAACATTGAAGTGGCTCGATTTATGCTGGAGCATCCTCGTCGTGTGTTGGGTAAATTATTACAGAACTGTAATGGAAAAATAAAGTGCATTTATTCAGTTAAATTTATTGAATTTACATACTGTTTAGTGTCTTGTATTTAATAAGTAAATATTAAGTATTTTATAATTAAAATAAATGACAAAATAATTTCATACTAAGGCAGAATTTAGAATCCTGTGTAAATATTTTGTTTAAAGTAAGTTGGTTTTGCCATCGTTAAAACACTAGCATTTTAAACTGTTTGTCTATTTCTAATTTTTTGTAGACAGAGGAAGCCATATCACAGGTCGAAGTGTGCACAACCAGCGCATTGAGAGGCTGTGGCGTGATGTCTGCTACACAGTTACCAGCAATTATTATGCTGCCTTGCAGTACTTGCAGGCAATACAGGCACTTGACCCAGATGATGAACTTCACTACGTGATGATTCCAAGACTGAACATGCACCTTGATATGTGGGACTGACGTCCTCTATCCTCGGAGCACATGAAATCCCCACAGCAGCTATGGATTCAAGGGCTACTGTCAAACTACAGCAGCGGAAATCCCACTTCCTGTGAGACTTGGAACTCTGATATGGTACTTCCTTTTCTTCAGCGATACAAATAAAGGTTACCTTATATATCTAATTAACATGTTAAATTGATTGTCTCCATTTTACTAGATGGATTTTGATAACTATGGAAGGACCTGGAGCCTGCCGTGAATCAGAGCCCCCAGTTTCATTGCAGGACACACTGGTTCCTCTCCTTCCAGTCAACATTGACCCTTTGAGGACGAGCAGCTGTTTCGGACTTGATCTTTATTTAGAAGCATTAAGTGTAGCAAACAACAGAAATGCCTAAATGTAGGTTTTAAGACCTTTACATACCACAACCGCTCCTTTTCATCCTGAAAAGGCTTTCAAACATGTATTGTACAGTGCACTCAGGTTTTAGCAAGGGTTCTCTTCTCATCACCTCTGCAAGTGTTAATGTGAATAGTTTTTATAATAAAAATAATTATTTTTACCCTTTTTATTTTAAACCCAGTTTGTAAAGGCCAATTTCTAGTCAACTTGGAGTATCACAGTATTTTGCCATTTTGATTTAAGTAGTGTTAAATATAATGTGAATATAGCTGATGGATTTGTGTTTTAATTCTCAGTTTAAAAATAAGCTGCAAACAGACTTTACATCACAGAAATGCAAATAGTGTTTATTAATAAGGAGGAAAAGTAAAATGTTCTTTCTTGGAACAACTTAACAACTGTTAAGAATTCTCTATTACCAAAAATCCTTAGGAGGGAAAAGATCCAGCCTATACTTTTATTTAAAGGCTTGTAACATTTCAGCACTGATGTTAATATTGACAGATTGAACTATTACATTTTAATATTTTAGTAAATTGAATTGTAGTGCTTAATAAAGGTGTCTGCTAAATATCTGCAATAATAATAACTACAGGTAAGAATTCTCAACCAAAGGTGACTCACTTGCTAAATTTAAGTGTACAAAGAATTATAGATAACAAAAATGACAAACATAAAAATTCTAGCAGCACTTTGGCATGCATAACATTGTTCTTAGGATCGAACATACTTGTGCCCTTTGACTACAGGTATGGTAAGCAAAGGAATTTGGTTATGCCCTTCCAAAGCCTGGGGAATTTTTAATTCCAAAGTCCATATCATCCCTGAAGGACTCGTATGAATGCCTGCATGGTACCCTTAATATGCTGGAACATGTGTTTGCAAGTGGAAACCGTGAACCATCATGCAAAAATTCAACAGTTGGAGCAGGGTTGAAGCCCAATGCTGGTACACTGTCACTTCCTGTGGCAAAGACAAGGATGTCCTCCAGGGTAACTCCACAAATCCCCACTAAAAAAAACCAAACAGAAAAATACATCAATCATCTTTGTAACTGCCATTGAGGTTTTTCACGGGACGTCACTGCTGTTGGGTCTCCATTTTGAAGGGCAGAAAGCACTGTATGCCAATGGCAGAATAATGTTATTAATATAATTAAAATATGATTAAGTTAAAGACTTTTAAATTGTATCACTGATTATTTTGAAATATGTATGCACACTCTACAGATTTAAGTGATGATTTGTATTTTTTAAATCCTTATATAAAGTTATTATAATATATGTTTTATGAGCAAGTCCAATTAACTATGTATAAACGTTTACATAGAAGTACTGTAACTAACGGTATATAACTTCATTCATATTAGTTTTGTATTTTAAACAAAGTACTGAATATGTAACCTGTTTAAACCTTGGTCTGATAACAAATAATTAATTTATCTAAATGTCAGGCAATCAATAATAATAATAATAATAATAATAATAATACGCAAGCATTTTATTCATTATACAATTGTTTCTTGACATGTACCTGCTGAGAGCTACATTTTCCATCAAGAACCCTCTCACATGACTGTTTTAAATTGTATATAAACTTCTTAAATGTATACTACTATATTGAGATGCTAATTCAATGTGGATACACAACATCTTATTGAAATTGCATTTAAAATAAAACGTACTCTCTACATCCAAGAGATAATCCCTCCAATGACATACTGCTTCATTTTCTCTCTCAAACTTGTTACTCCCACAGTCAGATCGCTGCTCTTTGAATAGCTCTTCAAGCACATCAGCAGTCAGCTTCTCTGTCGATTGACAGAAAATAGGTTTGAAGGTTTCAGGGTGGGCCTTCATAGAATCCATTACACCGAGAGAACGGAGTCCTTCTTGCAACCTGTGCAAAATATTTGAATAATGAATGTTCTGAATTAGTAATACAGTAGACACTTGAAAAAAAGATGTACATACCCCAATGCAATGCTTGTTTTCAGAGCATATAAAATATTCTCTTCAATAATAATGTAGATTTTTTTTAAATATATAAAACAAGCCACTGGCTTTCTTCAATACATTAATTATTTAATTAAGTAGCCCAGATGTGGGTAGGGGGAATGTGATTCTCTATGTATTAGTATAAATATACAGCTTGGTGCTAGTCACAACATATAATAAGTGATATTTCTTCAGCACAATATAGGGACAAAGTAGATTCAGTTTGGTTTTCAATTCAGTACACATCTGCACGCTACATAATAACATAGAACACTTTTATTAAACTTCTCAGAACACATTTAATATATATTTAATATATAATTAATATAACAATTAGGCTGTGAATTTAAAAGGCTGAGACTGCTTTGGCTGGCTGAGTTTAGGAATGGAATGAGTCGACTTTATAACTTTTTTGTAACTATGGAGCATCAACATTAGGTGGGTACTGTTCTTTGTAATATTAGATTTTTTGTAAAAAGCAAACCTTTCAAACTGTGTTCTTGTTCGCTGAAGAACATACCAGTCGAACCGCCTTGTCCAGTTCCTTTTTAATTGTCTGACTTTGAAATCTTAAAATTGAAATAAAGAGAACATGCATGCACATTGAAGCAAAATATAAATCCAAGAGTCAGCATCCACAATAAATCCTCTTCAGTCCTGACATCCAATATTTATTTATTTTCTAAATATAACCTGTTAATTTATGTTTCTGGATTTAGGACTATTTATTTGCATAAAAAAATATCAATATACTTGTTTTAAATACATACAAACATCCACTAAACAAGGAATGCAAAGGAAGAGGACAAATAATGAGAAGCTAGACAAGAATGAGAGTACACATGATTTCATTAAAACCTTTTTTTCAAGTTTAAGCAATGCTTCAAATAATCCACTTTAAAACATTACAGTTTTTTATTTTAAAAAGGGCACAGGGGTGCTCCTTGACCAGCCAACAGCTTAAAACACAAATATTTTGGGGCATACAAATTCCATACAGACACAAACAACAAAAATATACATTGAACTTAACTATCAATCAAAACTCAATTAGTGCATTTCATTTCCAGTGTATTATATTCCCAGATACATACAGATTAAACATAAAAGCCTATCAAAACGGTTTTCATCAGCTAAGTACATCTCGGAAGCTAAGCTGTGTGGAAATGAATGGCAACAACTGACTGAATCATGAATATGAAAGTGCAATGTGTCTTTTTGTTGTTTAAAAACAACGATAAAAAGACATCCCATAATCTGGCACAACACAACGACCTCTGACACAAAGAACACAAAGAACTCTGACCTCTGCCATCCCATAATCTGGCACAACACAAAGTGTTTACTTTCCTATGGGTGGTGGACATTGTGTTACAATGTTACAGTCACAGAAAATGGTGGTGTTCATAAATATCATGACAAAGAATTCTATGACAAAAAGTTATTTAAATGAATTAATTCTAAACATACATTTAAAATATACAGTCACCAAGCAAATATTAATTTAGTTGTATGAATACATCTGTTCCTCAAGACTTATTTTAATTGGGGGAAAAAACAATCAATAAGGCTTGTAACACTTACTTAAAAGCTGCATGCGAGCTTTCCTTTAGCGATTCCTCTAGAACTCTATTCAGCTGCTCTTCTTCAGAATCACTAAATACATTGTCTTCACTGACAAGGTCCACATAGTCTCTAAGAAACAAAAGAATAAATAAGAAATTCAGCCCACTATAACACTGATAGCATTGGAAGCTCCATTCTTACTTTCCTTCTGCAGTAATAGTCCTTTGATAGTAAAAGTCTTTTAAATTACATCAATGTGAGACATTGTGCACAACAGAAATTACTGGCACGGAAACAAACATCGTACTCAATATTAATGTTAAAAAAATAAAAAAATATTTTGATTATATAAAAATGACAATTACTTACGAGTACTCCACATTGAAAACATTACATACCTGTACAGTCCACTAGAAGAAGCATGGCACTTGTTGTAATAATTTTGAACATGGGATGTGTTGTCATGTGATGACATAGATAGTTGAGTCTCTTCAGATATCTCCATAACGACATCATCTTCCAAATCAGTGTCATCAGGCTGTCTGAAAACAGTTAACAAAGACATACATGCTTTGAATGTCAAAACATATTTACCACAGATACAAGTCAACCACTATGTTGTAAAAGTAAATGAGCAATTTATATGACAAATACACCAGAAAAACAGATGACCTTCCACAGTTTTCAATGTGTTCTGAAAGGCATTGCAGAGGGATATCTTTTCCACACCTTTTGCACTTCTCCATGACCACCTCTTGACACTACAACAAACACACACATTTATTTTTAACATGCTTCATTTTTATAGTATGCGTTACATGTGCATTTACACCTTAACCCAGTGATCTCCAGTCCTGATCGTCGAGGGCCATAGTCCAGCAGGTTTAATGCAATAGATATTGCTCAAAAAGAGACAGTAAGAGCGTGCCAGTGAAGAAATATGTTGAGAGTTGGAAAGGGAGGAATCAAAGGTGACACCAAGGTTTGGGCAGAGGAGGAAGGGGAAAGGGTGATAGAATCAAGGGAAATTCAGATAGAAAGGTCTGTAGAGGGAGGCGAAGAAGAAGGAATATAGAGGAGATCAGATTTTGACAACTGTTCTTACCTCTTCAGCCTCACGCTTCGCAATGCTCTCCAGGTTTTTCTGAAGTGGTCGAATGTAGGCCATTGCCTGGTTCAGGCCACTCTCAGTTCTCAGAAATTTCTCACTGTACTCACCGGCTGGCATTGGAATTGGTGCCAATTGTTTGGTTTTATTAACGGACCTCAACATCTGAAAGCCTCCTGCACCTTTCAATTGTGGAAAATGTGAAAACAGAGTTTCACATAGTTCAGAAAATCCTCCATTTTTGTCTGCAAATGTTATTTTTTTCCTACCAAGGGCTGAATTCTGTAAACCAATGCGGTCTTCTCCATTGGGCACAGTTTGAACATTGGTCTCTGTAAGCAAAAGAAATCACGTGTCCAGGTTTCACTGTGTGTAGTTTTCCGTTTACACTTTCCAGTTTTCTGGAACATCTTTTGCCCCCTTGCCCGATCACATGGCTGAAACAGCTGCACAAGATTTCTTTGAATGTGGTCATTTCTAGGGCAGGGAATCCTGCCTGAATCGACTGTAGGGGTTCCCTGTTGTACTTCAGCTAGTGAGGTTTGCATGTTGTTAAACAAACCTCTAAAAGAACTGGGTGAACACGTCCCAGTACCAGTCTGTGATCCTGAGCCAGCAGTGGCTGTGCTTTCTGACTCTCTCTTCAAAATCCTTGCAGCTTCTTGAAGAAGTCGAGCAGCCTCAACATTGGCACTCTCACCACTACAAAAGGAACGGAACTGAAATCATATATTCACATAAACTAAAATAAAATTAATTAATTTAGCAGATGCTTTAATCCAAAGCTATTTACATACAATCGAACCCCGGAATCCTAACCACCACTCTACACTGCCGCACTGATAAATGTACATATATATATATATAAAATGAATGCTGCAAGTATTTTACACACACAACTGCAGCACTTGTTTGACCTCACAAGAACTAGGAGAACCGTCCTGCTTACACCCTTGTGCTACTCCAAGTATTGATCAGCTTTAAAATAATTTTAAAAAGAAAACTTAACTCTAAATACCTATACATCTAGCAAGTAATTAATACAAATGATAGGTACATCTTAAGTGAAGCGGTACAACTGTATAATACTGATGCAACATCTCAGACAGGTAGCTGCAGTAGACGACGGGAAATTAATTCATGAAATACTCATTTTTACCCACTTCCCCTGCCAAAAAAAATTTAAATAAAATAAATAACTTGCCTTGATACACGTCTGTCTCTTAATCCGACCAGAATACTGTACCTACTGTAATAATATTCAAAAACCCATCACGATTTTCCAATACTTACTTTTAAATACAGGTACCATTGCCCACCCACCCACCACCGTTTTACAGTTACATACACTATATACTACAAAACAAAAAAAAACAAAAAACAGTGACAAATGTGGTCACTATACTCTCTCAAATCATTATAAGTTGGTTATCTATAGCTAAATTGTATCATGCATCGTCTATGTTATGAGCACATGTGATTGAGTATTAATTTTTATACAATAACAAACAAATATAAAAAGAAAACTCGGAATAAACTCGAACTTGCCTTAATTCAGGTCTATCCGCCACCTGTAACGTGAGCGATGCACCAGGAGGATTGTGGGTCCACAGTTTCCATGGCAACCCTGGTAAACGAATACGGTCTTCATGTTAATGATCCGCAAGCAGAATACCATGTTGCATAATCACAATCAGCAAGCAGAATACCATGTTGCATAATCACAATCAGAAAGCAGAATACCATGTTGCATAATCACAATCAGCAAGCAGAATACCATGTTGCATAATCACAATCAGCAAGCAGAATACCATGTTGCATAATCACAATCAGCAAGCAGAATACCATGTTGCATAATCACAATCAGAAAGCAGAATACCATGTTGCATAATCACAATCAGCAAGCAGAATACCATGTTGCATAATCATGATCATGATCAGCAAGCAGAATACCATTGCGGAAGTGCATCTTAATTTTGGCACGGATCACCCTCCATAAGTATCATGTGACACATTTGCAGAAATTGAATGTTAAGCAACTTTAATGACGTGCAGTTGCGAATCATGACCACAAGGTGTCAGTAATAGATTGGATAGTAACCCAGCTAACACAATGATGTTTCCGGAACGTTAGGAGTATGTTATTTGAAAGTCAGCATAACATTAAGTAATTTTTAAAGAACATTTTTTGGAATGTTTTCGTAAAGTTACGAGATCTTACGTAACTAATGTTATAAAATAACATTGACACTGCTTTCAGGTAACATTGCCAATGACACAAAATGATGAATTTTTTCCCAGTTAATTAGGGTCCCTCTTGTAAATGTACTCCCTACTATCCTACCCACCAATCTCCCGATCCTGCTCTCCTACAGCAGCGGCCTCTTCAATAAACACAAACACACAACTAACCCAATTACATGAGAGGATTCAATTTTCAGCCTCCTACCACATTCGCTGATTCTTTGAGAGCCTGCCTAAATTGTTCCAAATTGCCCATAGGCTTAAAGCAGCGGTCGACGTATTTGAAGGGCTAAAACTCAGATTTGTGCAGCAATCGTTCGAGAAACACTGGGGTCACTTACAGACTGTTCGTCTGATACTACAGCCCTTGAAACGGTGCTTCTACACGGTGCAGCTCCCCGGGGGGACGAGCTCGCAGACCCCCCCGTGCAGAAAGCTCCGATACCGACCGAGATATTCCGGCGAAAATAGCCGAGAATTAAGCGCCCTCCCCTCTGAGGCTTCGGTCGATTTCCGCCACGAACAAACGAACGGGACTCTGGTCATGTGAAAAAAAAATAATAATAACATGACCAGAGCCCCGTCCGACGTGACGTTGCGGAAATCAGCCAAAGCCTCGGAGGGGAGGGCGCTTAATTCTCGGCTGTTTTCGCTGGCCTCCGGGGCGGCTTCTAACGGGGTCTCCGCAGCTCTTGTGCAAGTGTTCACCCCGACCTCGTGGAACTCCAGCCCGGCCTCATAATACTCGTGCACCCGGGGGAAAAGGGGACGTGCATTTAATTGATGTTCCATCGGGACATGCACATTGAAGTGAATATAGAAAGTCTGCATTTCTCAGCATCGCTCTCTCTTTAAACAGCGGCGCTTGCGCATTGAAGTGAAATCGAAAGACTGCATTTCCCAGCGTCGCTCTCTTGTTTTACAGCTGCGCTTGCGCACTGAAGTGAATAAAGTCTCAGCGTGCATTCACGGAGATAATTCTGCGCAGATATTGTGCAGAATGTGACCAATTGATCCAATGAACTTCTATCAACTGGTCAGATTCTACACAAAATGATCTCCGTGAACGCACCCTTAATGACTCCCTTTCACAGCTGCCTGGTTCAACGCAGTTCATTCAGATGCGGTTCTGTAATTACAGCTATTAAGGAAGCGCATTGCTCCCTTACATAAATAAATAAATAATAATAAAACACCTATTTACATGAAAGGAAAATATCACGCACATACGTGACAACAAGTAAAACGTAATTATTTATTTATTTATTTATTTATTTATTTATTTATTTATTTATTAGCAGACGCACTTGTCCAGGGCGACTTACACTCGTAAACAAAAATTATGACGTAAATGTGTGTTAAAAAATATCACGTATACACGTGACAAAGCAACCCGTATTCACGAGAAATTAAATGATCACGTAACTAGGTTTTAAAAAATGATCTCGTAATTAGGTGACAGGGGTCACTTATTGGGGCTTTTTTTACACCCGTGTTGTCTGAGTCGATGCGCTGGAAGTAGGATACAGTCACTCTAAGCAGCACACGTACTGCCCTGACTCACCGGGAGTAAATCCTTTACCATTTGGAAAAACGCAACTGTGCGATCATATTTGCCCACGCAGAATGTTTATGCAGTTCTATGTTGTGAATGTAAATACATGCTGTTTGTTTTAAAACATATTTTTGGTTGTACCCTTCATTTACTAAGAGTATACAAACAACACGAAACGAGATTCACGTGACACGCTTGCAGACATGGAATGTTAAGCAAACGTAATGACATGCAGTTGCGAATCATGACCACGAGGTGTCAGTAATAGATTCGATAGTAACCCAGCGAACACAAAGATATAGTTTTTAAAGTGGCCCGCAGTCCACTTAGAAGTGGCATTCAAGGACAGGGGCAGCGTCCGAACCGAAAGGCCCAGCAACCTGTGCTTTTCACCCTCTTATCTGCATGTCCTAGAGGTGCTCTGTAGCAATTTCCAGCCACCTACCACATTCGCTGATTCTTTGAGAGCCTGCCGAAATTGCTCCAAATTTGGCCATAGGCTTAAAGCAGCGGTCAACTTATTTTAATGGCAAAAAAAAAGAATTTTGCAGGAATCACTCTAAAGACACTGGGCTCAGTCACAGACTGTTGGTCTGATCCTACAGCCCTTGAAATGGTGTTTCTGCCTGGTTGCATGGCTGAAAAACACTTCAAAAGGTACGTTTTCAAGGGGCCCGCAGACCACTTCGAAGTGGCATTCAAGGACAGGAGCGGCGTCGGAACCGAAAGGCCCAGCGACCTGTGCTTTTCAACCAATTATCTACACGTCCTAGAGGTGCTCTGTAGCAAGTTTCAGCCACCTACCGCATTCGCCGATGTTTTGAGAGCCTGCCAAATGTGTTCCAAACTCCCCATAGGCTTAAAGCAGCGGTCGACGTATTTGAAGGGCTAAAACTCAGATTTGTGCAGCAATCGTTCGAGAAACACTGGGGTCACTTACAGACTGTTCGTCTGATACTACAGCCCTTGAAACGGTGCTTCTACACGGTGCAGCTCCCCGGGGGGACGAGCTCGCAGACCCCCCCGTGCAGAAAGCTCCGATACCGACCGAGATATTCCGGCGAAAATAGCCGAGAATTAAGCGCCCTCCCCTCTGAGGCTTCGGTCGATTTCCGCCACGAACAAACGAACGGGACTCTGGTCATGTGAAAAAAAAATAATAATAACATGACCAGAGCCCCGTCCGACGTGACGTTGCGGAAATCAGCCAAAGCCTCGGAGGGGAGGGCGCTTAATTCTCGGCTGTTTTCGCTGGCCTCCGGGGCGGCTTCTAACGGGGTCTCCGCAGCTCTTGTGCAAGTGTTCACCCCGACCTCGTGGAACTCCAGCCCGGCCTCATAATACTCGTGCACCCGGGGGAAAAGGGGACGTGCATTTAATTGATGTTCCATCGGGACATGCACATTGAAGTGAATATAGAAAGTCTGCATTTCTCAGCATCGCTCTCTCTTTAAACAGCGGCGCTTGCGCATTGAAGTGAAATCGAAAGACTGCATTTCCCAGCGTCGCTCTCTTGTTTTACAGCTGCGCTTGCGCACTGAAGTGAATAAAGTCTCAGCGTGCATTCACGGAGATAATTCTGCGCAGATATTGTGCAGAATGTGACCAATTGATCCAATGAACTTCTATCAACTGGTCAGATTCTACACAAAATGATCTCCGTGAACGCACCCTTAATGACTCCCTTTCACAGCTGCCTGGTTCAACGCAGTTCATTCAGATGCGGTTCTGTAATTACAGCTATTAAGGAAGCGCATTGCTCCCTTACATAAATAAATAAATAATAATAAAACACCTATTTACATGAAAGGAAAATATCACGCACATACGTGACAACAAGTAAAACGTAATTATTTATTTATTTATTTATTTATTTATTTATTTATTTATTTATTTATTAGCAGACGCACTTGTCCAGGGCGACTTACACTCGTAAACAAAAATTATGACATAAATGTGTGTTAAAAAATATCACGTATACACGTGACAAAGCAACCCGTATTCACGAGAAATTAAATGATCACGTAACTAGGTTTTAAAAAATGATCTCGTAATTAGGTGACAGGGGTCACTTATTGGGGCTTTTTTTACACCCGTGTTGTCTGAGTCGATGCGCTGGAAGTAGGATACAGTCACTCTAAGCAGCACACGTACTGCCCTGACTCACCGGGAGTAAATCCTTTACCATTTGGAAAAACGCAACTGTGCGATCATATTTGCCCACGCAGAATGTTTATGCAGTTCTATGTTGTGAATGTAAATACATGCTGTTTGTTTTAAAACATATTTTTGGTTGTACCCTTCATTTACTAAGAGTATACAAACAACACGAAACGAGATTCACGTGACACGCTTGCAGACATGGAATGTTAAGCAAACGTAATGACATGCAGTTGCGAATCATGACCACGAGGTGTCAGTAATAGATTCGATAGTAACCCAGCGAACACAAAGATATAGTTTTTAAAGTGGCCCGCAGTCCACTTAGAAGTGGCATTCAAGGACAGGGGCAGCGTCCGAACCGAAAGGCCCAGCAACCTGTGCTTTTCACCCTCTTATCTGCATGTCCTAGAGGTGCTCTGTAGCAATTTCCAGCCACCTACCACATTCGCTGATTCTTTGAGAGCCTGCCGAAATTGCTCCAAATTTGGCCATAGGCTTAAAGCAGCGGTCAACTTATTTTAATGGCAAAAAAAAAGAATTTTGCAGGAATCACTCTAAAGACACTGGGCTCAGTCACAGACTGTTGGTCTGATCCTACAGCCCTTGAAATGGTGTTTCTGCCTGGTTGCATGGCTGAAAAACACTTCAAAAGGTACGTTTTCAAGGGGCCCGCAGACCACTTCGAAGTGGCATTCAAGGACAGGAGCGGCGTCGGAACCGAAAGGCCCAGCGACCTGTGCTTTTCAACCAATTATCTACACGTCCTAGAGGTGCTCTGTAGCAAGTTTCAGCCACCTACCGCATTCGCCGATGTTTTGAGAGCCTGCCAAATGTGTTCCAAACTCCCCATAGGCTTAAAGCAGCGGTCGACGTATTTGAAGGGCTAAAACTCAGATTTGTGCAGCAATCGTTCGAGAAACACTGGGGTCACTTACAGACTGTTCGTCTGATACTACAGCCCTTGAAACGGTGCTTCTACACGGTGCAGCTCCCCGGGGGGACGAGCTCGCAGACCCCCCCGTGCAGAAAGCTCCGATACCGACCGAGATATTCCGGCGAAAATAGCCGAGAATTAAGCGCCCTCCCCTCTGAGGCTTCGGTCGATTTCCGCCACGAACAAACGAACGGGACTCTGGTCATGTGAAAAAAAAATAATAATAACATGACCAGAGCCCCGTCCGACGTGACGTTGCGGAAATCAGCCAAAGCCTCGGAGGGGAGGGCGCTTAATTCTCGGCTGTTTTCGCTGGCCTCCGGGGCGGCTTCTAACGGGGTCTCCGCAGCTCTTGTGCAAGTGTTCACCCCGACCTCGTGGAACTCCAGCCCGGCCTCATAATACTCGTGCACCCGGGGGAAAAGGGGACGTGCATTTAATTGATGTTCCATCGGGACATGCACATTGAAGTGAATATAGAAAGTCTGCATTTCTCAGCATCGCTCTCTCTTTAAACAGCGGCGCTTGCGCATTGAAGTGAAATCGAAAGACTGCATTTCCCAGCGTCGCTCTCTTGTTTTACAGCTGCGCTTGCGCACTGAAGTGAATAAAGTCTCAGCGTGCATTCACGGAGATAATTCTGCGCAGATATTGTGCAGAATGTGACCAATTGATCCAATGAACTTCTATCAACTGGTCAGATTCTACACAAAATGATCTCCGTGAACGCACCCTTAATGACTCCCTTTCACAGCTGCCTGGTTCAACGCAGTTCATTCAGATGCGGTTCTGTAATTACAGCTATTAAGGAAGCGCATTGCTCCCTTACATAAATAAATAAATAATAATAAAACACCTATTTACATGAAAGGAAAATATCACGCACATACGTGACAACAAGTAAAACGTAATTATTTATTTATTTATTTATTTATTTATTTATTTATTTATTTATTAGCAGACGCACTTGTCCAGGGCGACTTACACTCGTAAACAAAAATTATGACGTAAATGTGTGTTAAAAAATATCACGTATACACGTGACAAAGCAACCCGTATTCACGAGAAATTAAATGATCACGTAACTAGGTTTTAAAAAATGATCTCGTAATTAGGTGACAGGGGTCACTTATTGGGGCTTTTTTTACACCCGTGTTGTCTGAGTCGATGCGCTGGAAGTAGGATACAGTCACTCTAAGCAGCACACGTACTGCCCTGACTCACCGGGAGTAAATCCTTTACCATTTGGAAAAACGCAACTGTGCGATCATATTTGCCCACGCAGAATGTTTATGCAGTTCTATGTTGTGAATGTAAATACATGCTGTTTGTTTTAAAACATATTTTTGGTTGTACCCTTCATTTACTAAGAGTATACAAACAACACGAAACGAGATTCACGTGACACGCTTGCAGACATGGAATGTTAAGCAAACGTAATGACATGCAGTTGCGAATCATGACCACGAGGTGTCAGTAATAGATTCGATAGTAACCCAGCGAACACAAAGATATAGTTTTTAAAGTGGCCCGCAGTCCACTTAGAAGTGGCATTCAAGGACAGGGGCAGCGTCCGAACCGAAAGGCCCAGCAACCTGTGCTTTTCACCCTCTTATCTGCATGTCCTAGAGGTGCTCTGTAGCAATTTCCAGCCACCTACCACATTCGCTGATTCTTTGAGAGCCTGCCGAAATTGCTCCAAATTTGGCCATAGGCTTAAAGCAGCGGTCAACTTATTTTAATGGCAAAAAAAAAGAATTTTGCAGGAATCACTCTAAAGACACTGGGCTCAGTCACAGACTGTTGGTCTGATCCTACAGCCCTTGAAATGGTGTTTCTGCCTGGTTGCATGGCTGAAAAACACTTCAAAAGGTACGTTTTCAAGGGGCCCGCAGACCACTTCGAAGTGGCATTCAAGGACAGGAGCGGCGTCGGAACCGAAAGGCCCAGCGACCTGTGCTTTTCAACCAATTATCTACACGTCCTAGAGGTGCTCTGTAGCAAGTTTCAGCCACCTACCGCATTCGCCGATGTTTTGAGAGCCTGCCAAATGTGTTCCAAACTCCCCATAGGCTTAAAGCAGCGGTCGACGTATTTGAAGGGCTAAAACTCAGATTTGTGCAGCAATCGTTCGAGAAACACTGGGGTCACTTACAGACTGTTCGTCTGATACTACAGCCCTTGAAACGGTGCTTCTACACGGTGCAGCTCCCCGGGGGGACGAGCTCGCAGACCCCCCCGTGCAGAAAGCTCCGATACCGACCGAGATATTCCGGCGAAAATAGCCGAGAATTAAGCGCCCTCCCCTCTGAGGCTTCGGTCGATTTCCGCCACGAACAAACGAACGGGACTCTGGTCATGTGAAAAAAAAATAATAATAACATGACCAGAGCCCCGTCCGACGTGACGTTGCGGAAATCAGCCAAAGCCTCGGAGGGGAGGGCGCTTAATTCTCGGCTGTTTTCGCTGGCCTCCGGGGCGGCTTCTAACGGGGTCTCCGCAGCTCTTGTGCAAGTGTTCACCCCGACCTCGTGGAACTCCAGCCCGGCCTCATAATACTCGTGCACCCGGGGGAAAAGGGGACGTGCATTTAATTGATGTTCCATCGGGACATGCACATTGAAGTGAATATAGAAAGTCTGCATTTCTCAGCATCGCTCTCTCTTTAAACAGCGGCGCTTGCGCATTGAAGTGAAATCGAAAGACTGCATTTCCCAGCGTCGCTCTCTTGTTTTACAGCTGCGCTTGCGCACTGAAGTGAATAAAGTCTCAGCGTGCATTCACGGAGATAATTCTGCGCAGATATTGTGCAGAATGTGACCAATTGATCCAATGAACTTCTATCAACTGGTCAGATTCTACACAAAATGATCTCCGTGAACGCACCCTTAATGACTCCCTTTCACAGCTGCCTGGTTCAACGCAGTTCATTCAGATGCGGTTCTGTAATTACAGCTATTAAGGAAGCGCATTGCTCCCTTACATAAATAAATAAATAATAATAAAACACCTATTTACATGAAAGGAAAATATCACGCACATACGTGACAACAAGTAAAACGTAATTATTTATTTATTTATTTATTTATTTATTTATTTATTTATTAGCAGACGCACTTGTCCAGGGCGACTTACACTCGTAAACAAAAATTATGACATAAATGTGTGTTAAAAAATATCACGTATACACGTGACAAAGCAACCCGTATTCACGAGAAATTAAATGATCACGTAACTAGGTTTTAAAAAATGATCTCGTAATTAGGTGACAGGGGTCACTTATTGGGGCTTTTTTTACACCCGTGTTGTCTGAGTCGATGCGCTGGAAGTAGGATACAGTCACTCTAAGCAGCACACGTACTGCCCTGACTCACCGGGAGTAAATCCTTTACCATTTGGAAAAACGCAACTGTGCGATCATATTTGCCCACGCAGAATGTTTATGCAGTTCTATGTTGTGAATGTAAATACATGCTGTTTGTTTTAAAACATATTTTTGGTTGTACCCTTCATTTACTAAGAGTATACAAACAACACGAAACGAGATTCACGTGACACGCTTGCAGACATGGAATGTTAAGCAAACGTAATGACATGCAGTTGCGAATCATGACCACGAGGTGTCAGTAATAGATTCGATAGTAACCCAGCGAACACAAAGATATAGTTTTTAAAGTGGCCCGCAGTCCACTTAGAAGTGGCATTCAAGGACAGGGGCAGCGTCCGAACCGAAAGGCCCAGCAACCTGTGCTTTTCACCCTCTTATCTGCATGTCCTAGAGGTGCTCTGTAGCAATTTCCAGCCACCTACCACATTCGCTGATTCTTTGAGAGCCTGCCGAAATTGCTCCAAATTTGGCCATAGGCTTAAAGCAGCGGTCAACTTATTTTAATGGCAAAAAAAAAGAATTTTGCAGGAATCACTCTAAAGACACTGGGCTCAGTCACAGACTGTTGGTCTGATCCTACAGCCCTTGAAATGGTGTTTCTGCCTGGTTGCATGGCTGAAAAACACTTCAAAAGGTACGTTTTCAAGGGGCCCGCAGACCACTTCGAAGTGGCATTCAAGGACAGGGGCGGCGTCGGAACCGAAAGGCCCAGCGACCTGTGCTTTTCAACCAATTATCTACACGTCCTAGAGGTGCTCTGTAGCAAGTTTCAGCCACCTACCGCATTCGCCGATGTTTTGAGAGCCTGCCAAATGTGTTCCAAACTCCCCATAGGCTTAAAGCAGCGGTCGACGTATTTGAAGGGCTAAAACTCAGATTTGTGCAGCAATCGTTCGAGAAACACTGGGGTCACTTACAGACTGTTCGTCTGATACTACAGCCCTTGAAACGGTGCTTCTACACGGTGCAGCTCCCCGGGGGGACGAGCTCGCAGACCCCCCCGTGCAGAAAGCTCCGATACCGACCGAGATATTCCGGCGAAAATAGCCGAGAATTAAGCGCCCTCCCCTCTGAGGCTTCGGTCGATTTCCGCCACGAACAAACGAACGGGACTCTGGTCATGTGAAAAAAAAATAATAATAACATGACCAGAGCCCCGTCCGACGTGACGTTGCGGAAATCAGCCAAAGCCTCGGAGGGGAGGGCGCTTAATTCTCGGCTGTTTTCGCTGGCCTCCGGGGCGGCTTCTAACGGGGTCTCCGCAGCTCTTGTGCAAGTGTTCACCCCGACCTCGTGGAACTCCAGCCCGGCCTCATAATACTCGTGCACCCGGGGGAAAAGGGGACGTGCATTTAATTGATGTTCCATCGGGACATGCACATTGAAGTGAATATAGAAAGTCTGCATTTCTCAGCATCGCTCTCTCTTTAAACAGCGGCGCTTGCGCATTGAAGTGAAATCGAAAGACTGCATTTCCCAGCGTCGCTCTCTTGTTTTACAGCTGCGCTTGCGCACTGAAGTGAATAAAGTCTCAGCGTGCATTCACGGAGATAATTCTGCGCAGATATTGTGCAGAATGTGACCAATTGATCCAATGAACTTCTATCAACTGGTCAGATTCTACACAAAATGATCTCCGTGAACGCACCCTTAATGACTCCCTTTCACAGCTGCCTGGTTCAACGCAGTTCATTCAGATGCGGTTCTGTAATTACAGCTATTAAGGAAGCGCATTGCTCCCTTACATAAATAAATAAATAATAATAAAACACCTATTTACATGAAAGGAAAATATCACGCACATACGTGACAACAAGTAAAACGTAATTATTTATTTATTTATTTATTTATTTATTTATTTATTTATTTATTTATTAGCAGACGCACTTGTCCAGGGCGACTTACACTCGTAAACAAAAATTATGACATAAATGTGTGTTAAAAAATATCACGTATACACGTGACAAAGCAACCCGTATTCACGAGAAATTAAATGATCACGTAACTAGGTTTTAAAAAATGATCTCGTAATTAGGTGACAGGGGTCACTTATTGGGGCTTTTTTTACACCCGTGTTGTCTGAGTCGATGCGCTGGAAGTAGGATACAGTCACTCTAAGCAGCACACGTACTGCCCTGACTCACCGGGAGTAAATCCTTTACCATTTGGAAAAACGCAACTGTGCGATCATATTTGCCCACGCAGAATGTTTATGCAGTTCTATGTTGTGAATGTAAATACATGCTGTTTGTTTTAAAACATATTTTTGGTTGTACCCTTCATTTACTAAGAGTATACAAACAACACGAAACGAGATTCACGTGACACGCTTGCAGACATGGAATGTTAAGCAAACGTAATGACATGCAGTTGCGAATCATGACCACGAGGTGTCAGTAATAGATTCGATAGTAACCCAGCGAACACAAAGATATAGTTTTTAAAGTGGCCCGCAGTCCACTTAGAAGTGGCATTCAAGGACAGGGGCAGCGTCCGAACCGAAAGGCCCAGCAACCTGTGCTTTTCACCCTCTTATCTGCATGTCCTAGAGGTGCTCTGTAGCAATTTCCAGCCACCTACCACATTCGCTGATTCTTTGAGAGCCTGCCGAAATTGCTCCAAATTTGGCCATAGGCTTAAAGCAGCGGTCAACTTATTTTAATGGCAAAAAAAAAGAATTTTGCAGGAATCACTCTAAAGACACTGGGCTCAGTCACAGACTGTTGGTCTGATCCTACAGCCCTTGAAATGGTGTTTCTGCCTGGTTGCATGGCTGAAAAACACTTCAAAAGGTACGTTTTCAAGGGGCCCGCAGACCACTTCGAAGTGGCATTCAAGGACAGGAGCGGCGTCGGAACCGAAAGGCCCAGCGACCTGTGCTTTTCAACCAATTATCTACACGTCCTAGAGGTGCTCTGTAGCAAGTTTCAGCCACCTACCGCATTCGCCGATGTTTTGAGAGCCTGCCAAATGTGTTCCAAACTCCCCATAGGCTTAAAGCAGCGGTCGACGTATTTGAAGGGCTAAAACTCAGATTTGTGCAGCAATCGTTCGAGAAACACTGGGGTCACTTACAGACTGTTCGTCTGATACTACAGCCCTTGAAACGGTGCTTCTACACGGTGCAGCTCCCCGGGGGGACGAGCTCGCAGACCCCCCCGTGCAGAAAGCTCCGATACCGACCGAGATATTCCGGCGAAAATAGCCGAGAATTAAGCGCCCTCCCCTCTGAGGCTTCGGTCGATTTCCGCCACGAACAAACGAACGGGACTCTGGTCATGTGAAAAAAAAATAATAATAACATGACCAGAGCCCCGTCCGACGTGACGTTGCGGAAATCAGCCAAAGCCTCGGAGGGGAGGGCGCTTAATTCTCGGCTGTTTTCGCTGGCCTCCGGGGCGGCTTCTAACGGGGTCTCCGCAGCTCTTGTGCAAGTGTTCACCCCGACCTCGTGGAACTCCAGCCCGGCCTCATAATACTCGTGCACCCGGGGGAAAAGGGGACGTGCATTTAATTGATGTTCCATCGGGACATGCACATTGAAGTGAATATAGAAAGTCTGCATTTCTCAGCATCGCTCTCTCTTTAAACAGCGGCGCTTGCGCATTGAAGTGAAATCGAAAGACTGCATTTCCCAGCGTCGCTCTCTTGTTTTACAGCTGCGCTTGCGCACTGAAGTGAATAAAGTCTCAGCGTGCATTCACGGAGATAATTCTGCGCAGATATTGTGCAGAATGTGACCAATTGATCCAATGAACTTCTATCAACTGGTCAGATTCTACACAAAATGATCTCCGTGAACGCACCCTTAATGACTCCCTTTCACAGCTGCCTGGTTCAACGCAGTTCATTCAGATGCGGTTCTGTAATTACAGCTATTAAGGAAGCGCATTGCTCCCTTACATAAATAAATAAATAATAATAAAACACCTATTTACATGAAAGGAAAATATCACGCACATACGTGACAACAAGTAAAACGTAATTATTTATTTATTTATTTATTTATTTATTTATTTATTTATTTATTTATTAGCAGACGCACTTGTCCAGGGCGACTTACACTCGTAAACAAAAATTATGACATAAATGTGTGTTAAAAAATATCACGTATACACGTGACAAAGCAACCCGTATTCACGAGAAATTAAATGATCACGTAACTAGGTTTTAAAAAATGATCTCGTAATTAGGTGACAGGGGTCACTTATTGGGGCTTTTTTTACACCCGTGTTGTCTGAGTCGATGCGCTGGAAGTAGGATACAGTCACTCTAAGCAGCACACGTACTGCCCTGACTCACCGGGAGTAAATCCTTTACCATTTGGAAAAACGCAACTGTGCGATCATATTTGCCCACGCAGAATGTTTATGCAGTTCTATGTTGTGAATGTAAATACATGCTGTTTGTTTTAAAACATATTTTTGGTTGTACCCTTCATTTACTAAGAGTATACAAACAACACGAAACGAGATTCACGTGACACGCTTGCAGACATGGAATGTTAAGCAAACGTAATGACATGCAGTTGCGAATCATGACCACGAGGTGTCAGTAATAGATTCGATAGTAACCCAGCGAACACAAAGATATAGTTTTTAAAGTGGCCCGCAGTCCACTTAGAAGTGGCATTCAAGGACAGGGGCAGCGTCCGAACCGAAAGGCCCAGCAACCTGTGCTTTTCACCCTCTTATCTGCATGTCCTAGAGGTGCTCTGTAGCAATTTCCAGCCACCTACCACATTCGCTGATTCTTTGAGAGCCTGCCGAAATTGCTCCAAATTTGGCCATAGGCTTAAAGCAGCGGTCAACTTATTTTAATGGCAAAAAAAAAGAATTTTGCAGGAATCACTCTAAAGACACTGGGCTCAGTCACAGACTGTTGGTCTGATCCTACAGCCCTTGAAATGGTGTTTCTGCCTGGTTGCATGGCTGAAAAACACTTCAAAAGGTACGTTTTCAAGGGGCCCGCAGACCACTTCGAAGTGGCATTCAAGGACAGGAGCGGCGTCGGAACCGAAAGGCCCAGCGACCTGTGCTTTTCAACCAATTATCTACACGTCCTAGAGGTGCTCTGTAGCAAGTTTCAGCCACCTACCGCATTCGCCGATGTTTTGAGAGCCTGCCAAATGTGTTCCAAACTCCCCATAGGCTTAAAGCAGCGGTCGACGTATTTGAAGGGCTAAAACTCAGATTTGTGCAGCAATCGTTCGAGAAACACTGGGGTCACTTACAGACTGTTCGTCTGATACTACAGCCCTTGAAACGGTGCTTCTACACGGTGCAGCTCCCCGGGGGGACGAGCTCGCAGACCCCCCCGTGCAGAAAGCTCCGATACCGACCGAGATATTCCGGCGAAAATAGCCGAGAATTAAGCGCCCTCCCCTCTGAGGCTTCGGTCGATTTCCGCCACGAACAAACGAACGGGACTCTGGTCATGTGAAAAAAAAATAATAATAACATGACCAGAGCCCCGTCCGACGTGACGTTGCGGAAATCAGCCAAAGCCTCGGAGGGGAGGGCGCTTAATTCTCGGCTGTTTTCGCTGGCCTCCGGGGCGGCTTCTAACGGGGTCTCCGCAGCTCTTGTGCAAGTGTTCACCCCGACCTCGTGGAACTCCAGCCCGGCCTCATAATACTCGTGCACCCGGGGGAAAAGGGGACGTGCATTTAATTGATGTTCCATCGGGACATGCACATTGAAGTGAATATAGAAAGTCTGCATTTCTCAGCATCGCTCTCTCTTTAAACAGCGGCGCTTGCGCATTGAAGTGAAATCGAAAGACTGCATTTCCCAGCGTCGCTCTCTTGTTTTACAGCTGCGCTTGCGCACTGAAGTGAATAAAGTCTCAGCGTGCATTCACGGAGATAATTCTGCGCAGATATTGTGCAGAATGTGACCAATTGATCCAATGAACTTCTATCAACTGGTCAGATTCTACACAAAATGATCTCCGTGAACGCACCCTTAATGACTCCCTTTCACAGCTGCCTGGTTCAACGCAGTTCATTCAGATGCGGTTCTGTAATTACAGCTATTAAGGAAGCGCATTGCTCCCTTACATAAATAAATAAATAATAATAAAACACCTATTTACATGAAAGGAAAACATCACGCACATACGTGACAACAAGTAAAACGTAATTATTTATTTATTTATTTATTTATTTATTTATTAGCAGACGCACTTGTCCAGGGCGACTTACACTCGTAAACAAAAATTATGACATAAATGTGTGTTAAAAAATATCACGTATACACGTGACAAAGCAACCCGTATTCACGAGAAATTAAATGATCACGTAACTAGGTTTTAAAAAATGATCTCGTAATTAGGTGACAGGGGTCACTTATTGGGGCTTTTTTTACACCCGTGTTGTCTGAGTCGATGCGCTGGAAGTAGGATACAGTCACTCTAAGCAGCACACGTACTGCCCTGACTCACCGGGAGTAAATCCTTTACCATTTGGAAAAACGCAACTGTGCGATCATATTTGCCCACGCAGAATGTTTATGCAGTTCTATGTTGTGAATGTAAATACATGCTGTTTGTTTTAAAACATATTTTTGGTTGTACCCTTCATTTACTAAGAGTATACAAACAACACGAAACGAGATTCACGTGACACGCTTGCAGACATGGAATGTTAAGCAAACGTAATGACATGCAGTTGCGAATCATGACCACGAGGTGTCAGTAATAGATTCGATAGTAACCCAGCGAACACAAAGATATAGTTTTTAAAGTGGCCCGCAGTCCACTTAGAAGTGGCATTCAAGGACAGGGGCAGCGTCCGAACCGAAAGGCCCAGCAACCTGTGCTTTTCACCCTCTTATCTGCATGTCCTAGAGGTGCTCTGTAGCAATTTCCAGCCACCTACCACATTCGCTGATTCTTTGAGAGCCTGCCGAAATTGCTCCAAATTTGGCCATAGGCTTAAAGCAGCGGTCAACTTATTTTAATGGCAAAAAAAAAGAATTTTGCAGGAATCACTCTAAAGACACTGGGCTCAGTCACAGACTGTTGGTCTGATCCTACAGCCCTTGAAATGGTGTTTCTGCCTGGTTGCATGGCTGAAAAACACTTCAAAAGGTACGTTTTCAAGGGGCCCGCAGACCACTTCGAAGTGGCATTCAAGGACAGGGGCGGCGTCGGAACCGAAAGGCCCAGCGACCTGTGCTTTTCAACCAATTATCTACACGTCCTAGAGGTGCTCTGTAGCAAGTTTCAGCCACCTACCGCATTCGCCGATGTTTTGAGAGCCTGCCAAATGTGTTCCAAACTCCCCATAGGCTTAAAGCAGCGGTCGACGTATTTGAAGGGCTAAAACTCAGATTTGTGCAGCAATCGTTCGAGAAACACTGGGGTCACTTACAGACTGTTCGTCTGATACTACAGCCCTTGAAACGGTGCTTCTACACGGTGCAGCTCCCCGGGGGGACGAGCTCGCAGACCCCCCCGTGCAGAAAGCTCCGATACCGACCGAGATATTCCGGCGAAAATAGCCGAGAATTAAGCGCCCTCCCCTCTGAGGCTTCGGTCGATTTCCGCCACGAACAAACGAACGGGACTCTGGTCATGTGAAAAAAAAATAATAATAACATGACCAGAGCCCCGTCCGACGTGACGTTGCGGAAATCAGCCAAAGCCTCGGAGGGGAGGGCGCTTAATTCTCGGCTGTTTTCGCTGGCCTCCGGGGCGGCTTCTAACGGGGTCTCCGCAGCTCTTGTGCAAGTGTTCACCCCGACCTCGTGGAACTCCAGCCCGGCCTCATAATACTCGTGCACCCGGGGGAAAAGGGGACGTGCATTTAATTGATGTTCCATCGGGACATGCACATTGAAGTGAATATAGAAAGTCTGCATTTCTCAGCATCGCTCTCTCTTTAAACAGCGGCGCTTGCGCATTGAAGTGAAATCGAAAGACTGCATTTCCCAGCGTCGCTCTCTTGTTTTACAGCTGCGCTTGCGCACTGAAGTGAATAAAGTCTCAGCGTGCATTCACGGAGATAATTCTGCGCAGATATTGTGCAGAATGTGACCAATTGATCCAATGAACTTCTATCAACTGGTCAGATTCTACACAAAATGATCTCCGTGAACGCACCCTTAATGACTCCCTTTCACAGCTGCCTGGTTCAACGCAGTTCATTCAGATGCGGTTCTGTAATTACAGCTATTAAGGAAGCGCATTGCTCCCTTACATAAATAAATAAATAATAATAAAACACCTATTTACATGAAAGGAAAATATCACGCACATACGTGACAACAAGTAAAACGTAATTATTTATTTATTTATTTATTTATTTATTTATTTATTTATTTATTAGCAGACGCACTTGTCCAGGGCGACTTACACTCGTAAACAAAAATTATGACGTAAATGTGTGTTAAAAAATATCACGTATACACGTGACAAAGCAACCCGTATTCACGAGAAATTAAATTATCACGTAACTAGGTTTTAAAAAATGATCTCGTAATTAGGTGACAGGGGTCACTTATTGGGGCTTTTTTTACACCCGTGTTGTCTGAGTCGATGCGCTGGAAGTAGGATACAGTCACTCTAAGCAGCACACGTACTGCCCTGACTCACCGGGAGTAAATCCTTTACCATTTGGAAAAACGCAACTGTGCGATCATATTTGCCCACGCAGAATGTTTATGCAGTTCTATGTTGTGAATGTAAATACATGCTGTTTGTTTTAAAACATATTTTTGGTTGTACCCTTCATTTACTAAGAGTATACAAACAACACGAAACGAGATTCACGTGACACGCTTGCAGACATGGAATGTTAAGCAAACGTAATGACATGCAGTTGCGAATCATGACCACGAGGTGTCAGTAATAGATTCGATAGTAACCCAGCGAACACAAAGATATAGTTTTTAAAGTGGCCCGCAGTCCACTTAGAAGTGGCATTCAAGGACAGGGGCAGCGTCCGAACCGAAAGGCCCAGCAACCTGTGCTTTTCACCCTCTTATCTGCATGTCCTAGAGGTGCTCTGTAGCAATTTCCAGCCACCTACCACATTCGCTGATTCTTTGAGAGCCTGCCGAAATTGCTCCAAATTTGGCCATAGGCTTAAAGCAGCGGTCAACTTATTTTAATGGCAAAAAAAAAGAATTTTGCAGGAATCACTCTAAAGACACTGGGCTCAGTCACAGACTGTTGGTCTGATCCTACAGCCCTTGAAATGGTGTTTCTGCCTGGTTGCATGGCTGAAAAACACTTCAAAAGGTACGTTTTCAAGGGGCCCGCAGACCACTTCGAAGTGGCATTCAAGGACAGGAGCGGCGTCGGAACCGAAAGGCCCAGCGACCTGTGCTTTTCAACCAATTATCTACACGTCCTAGAGGTGCTCTGTAGCAAGTTTCAGCCACCTACCGCATTCGCCGATGTTTTGAGAGCCTGCCAAATGTGTTCCAAACTCCCCATAGGCTTAAAGCAGCGGTCGACGTATTTGAAGGGCTAAAACTCAGATTTGTGCAGCAATCGTTCGAGAAACACTGGGGTCACTTACAGACTGTTCGTCTGATACTACAGCCCTTGAAACGGTGCTTCTACACGGTGCAGCTCCCCGGGGGGACGAGCTCGCAGACCCCCCCGTGCAGAAAGCTCCGATACCGACCGAGATATTCCGGCGAAAATAGCCGAGAATTAAGCGCCCTCCCCTCTGAGGCTTCGGTCGATTTCCGCCACGAACAAACGAACGGGACTCTGGTCATGTGAAAAAAAAAAATAATAATAACATGACCAGAGCCCCGTCCGACGTGACGTTGCGGAAATCAGCCAAAGCCTCGGAGGGGAGGGCGCTTAATTCTCGGCTGTTTTCGCTGGCCTCCGGGGCGGCTTCTAACGGGGTCTCCGCAGCTCTTGTGCAAGTGTTCACCCCGACCTCGTGGAACTCCAGCCCGGCCTCATAATACTCGTGCACCCGGGGGAAAGGGGGACGTGCATTTAATTGATGTTCCATCGGGACATGCACATTGAAGTGAATATAGAAAGTCTGCATTTCTCAGCATCGCTCTCTCTTTATACAGCGGCGCTTGCGCATTGAAGTGAAATCGAAAGACTGCATTTCCCAGCGTCGCTCTCTTGTTTTACAGCTGCGCTTGCGCACTGAAGTGAATAAAGTCTCAGCGTGCATTCACGGAGATAATTCTGCGCAGATATTGTGCAGAATGTGACCAATTGATCCAATGAACTTCTATCAACTGGTCAGATTCTACACAGAATGATCTCCGTGAACGCACCCTTAATGTCTCCCTTTCACAGCTGCCTGGTTCAACGCAGTTCATTCAGATGCGGTTCTGTAATTACAGCTATTAAGGAAGCGCATTGCTCCCTTACATAAATAAATAAATAATAATAAAACACCTATTTACATGAAAGGAAAATATCACGCACATACGTGACAACAAGTAAAACGTAATTATTTATTTATTTATTTATTTATTTATTTATTTATTAGCAGACGCACTTGTCCAGGGCGACTTACACTCGTAAACAAAAATTATGACGTAAATGTGTGTTAAAAAATATCACGTATACACGTGACAAAGCAACCCGTATTCACGAGAAATTAAATGATCACGTAACTAGGTTTTAAAAAATGATCTCGTAATTAGGTGACAGGGGTCACTTATTGGGGCTTTTTTTACACCCGTGTTGTCTGAGTCGATGCGCTGGAAGTAGGATACAGTCACTCTAAGAAGCACACGTACTGCCCTGACTCGCCGGGAGTAAATCCTTTACCATTTGGAAAAACGCAACTGTGCGATCATATTTGCCCACGCAGAATGTTTATGCAGTTCTATGTTGTGAATGTAAATACATGCTGTTTGTTTTAAAACATATTTTTGGTTGTACCCTTCATTTACTAAGAGTATACAAACAACACGAAACGAGATTCACGTGACACGCTTGCAGACATGGAATGTTAAGCAAACGTAATGACATGCAGTTGCGAATCATGACCACGAGGTGTCAGTAATAGATTCGATAGTAACCCAGCGAACACAAAGATATAGTTTTTAAAGTAGCCCGCAGACCACTTCGAAGTGGCATTCAAGGACAGGGGCGGCGTCGGAACCGAAAGGCCCAGCGACCTGTGCTTTTCAACCAATTATCTACACGTCCTAGAGGTGCTCTGTAGCAAGTTTCAGCCACCTACCGCATTCGCCGATGTTTTGAGAGCCTGCCAAAAGTGTTCCAAACTCCCCATAGGCTTAAAGCAGCGGTCGACTGATTTGAATGGCAAAAAACCGGAATTTTGCAGGAATCACTCTAAAAACACTGGGCTCAGTCACAGACTGTTGGTCTGATCCTACAGCCCTTGAAATGGTGTTTCTGCCTGGTTGCATGGCTGAAAAACACTTCAAAAGGTACGTTTTCAAGGGGCCCGCAGACCACTTCGAAGTGGCATTCAAGGACAGGGGCGGCGTCGGAACCGAAAGGCCCAGCGACCTGTGCTTTTCAACCAATTATCTACACGTCCTAGAGGTGCTCTGTAGCAAGTTTCAGCCACCTACCGCATTCGCCGATGTTTTGAGAGCCTGCCAAAAGTGTTCCAAACTCCCCATAGGCTTAAAGCAGCGGTCGACTGATTTGAATGGCAAAAAACCTGAATTTTGCAGGAATCACTCTAAAAACACTGGGCTCAGTCACAGACTGTTGGTCTGATCCTACAGCCCTTGAAACGGTGCTTCTACACGGTGCAGCTCCCCGGGGGGACGAGCTCGCAGACCCCCCCGTGCAGAAAGCTCCGATACCGACCGAGATATTCCGGCGAAAATAGCCGAGAATTAAGCGCCCTCCCCTCTGAGGCTTCGGTCGATTTCCGCCACGTCCAAACGAACGGGACTCTGGTCATGTGAAAAAAAATAATAATAATAACATGACCAGAGCCCCGTCCGACGTGACGTTGCGGAAATCAGCCAAAGCCTCGGAGGGGAGGGCGCTTAATTCTCGGCTGTTTTCGCTGGCCTCCGGGGCTGCTTCTAACGAGGTCTCCGCAGCTCTTGTGCAAGTGTTCACCCCGACTTCGTGGAACTCCAGCCCGGCCTCATAATACTCGTGCACCCGGGGGAAAAGGGGACGTGCATTTAATTGATGTTCCATCGGGACATGCACATTGAAGTGAATATAGAAAGTCTGCATTTCTCAGCATCGCTCTCTCTTTATACAGCGGCGCTTGCGCATTGAAGTGAAATCGAAAGACTGCATTTCCCAGCGTCGCTCTCTCGTTTTACAGCTGCGCTTGCGCACTGAAGTGAATAAAGTCTCAGCGTGCGTTCACGGAGATCATTCTGCGCAGATATTGTGCAGAATGTGACCAATTGATCCAATGAACTTCTATCAACTGGTCAGATTCTACACAGAATGATCTCCGTGAACGCACCCTTAATGACTCCCTTTCACAGCTGCCTGGTTCAACGCAGTTCATTCAGATGCGGTTCTGTAATTACAGCTATTAAGGAAGCGCATTGCTCCCTTACATAAATAAATAAATAATAATAAAACACCTATTTACATGAAAGGAAAATATCACGCACATACGTGACAACAAGTAAAACGTAATTATTTATTTATTTATTTATTTATTTATTTATTTATTAGCAGACGCACTTGTCCAGGGCGACTTACACTCGTAAACAAAAATTATGACGTAAATGTGTGTTAAAAAATATCACGTATACACGTGACAAAGCAACCCGTATTCACGAGAAATTAAATGATCACGTAACTAGGTTTTAAAAAATGATCTCGTAATTAGGTGACAGGGGTCACTTATTGGGGCTTTTTTTACACCCGTGTTGTCTGAGTCGATGCGCTGGAAGTAGGATACAGTCACTCTAAGAAGCACACGTACTGCCCTGACTCGCCGGGAGTAAATCCTTTACCATTTGGAAAAACGCAACTGTGCGATCATATTTGCCCACGCAGAATGTTTATGCAGTTCTATGTTGTGAATGTAAATACATGCTGTTTGTTTTAAAACATATTTTTGGTTGTACCCTTCATTTACTAAGAGTATACAAACAACACGAAACGAGATTCACGTGACACGCTTGCAGACATGGAATGTTAAGCAAACGTAATGACATGCAGTTGCGAATCATGACCACGAGGTGTCAGTAATAGATTCGATAGTAACCCAGCGAACACAAAGATATAGTTTTTAAAGTAGCCCGCAGACCACTTCGAAGTGGCATTCAAGGACAGGGGCGGCGTCGGAACCGAAAGGCCCAGCGACCTGTGCTTTTCAACCAATTATCTACACGTCCTAGAGGTGCTCTGTAGCAAGTTTCAGCCACCTACCGCATTCGCCGATGTTTTGAGAGCCTGCCAAAAGTGTTCCAAACTCCCCATAGGCTTAAAGCAGCGGTCGACTGATTTGAATGGCAAAAAACCGGAATTTTGCAGGAATCACTCTAAAAACACTGGGCTCAGTCACAGACTGTTGGTCTGATCCTACAGCCCTTGAAATGGTGTTTCTGCCTGGTTGCATGGCTGAAAAACACTTCAAAAGGTACGTTTTCAAGGGGCCCGCAGACCACTTCGAAGTGGCATTCAAGGACAGGGGCGGCGTCGGAACCGAAAGGCCCAGCGACCTGTGCTTTTCAACCAATTATCTACACGTCCTAGAGGTGCTCTGTAGCAAGTTTCAGCCACCTACCGCATTCGCCGATGTTTTGAGAGCCTGCCAAAAGTGTTCCAAACTCCCCATAGGCTTAAAGCAGCGGTCGACTGATTTGAATGGCAAAAAACCTGAATTTTGCAGGAATCACTCTAAAAACACTGGGCTCAGTCACAGACTGTTGGTCTGATCCTACAGCCCTTGAAACGGTGCTTCTACACGGTGCAGCTCCCCGGGGGGACGAGCTCGCAGACCCCCCCGTGCAGAAAGCTCCGATACCGACCGAGATATTCCGGCGAAAATAGCCGAGAATTAAGCGCCCTCCCCTCTGAGGCTTCGGTCGATTTCCGCCACGTCCAAACGAACGGGACTCTGGTCATGTGAAAAAAAAAAATAATAATAACATGACCAGAGCCCCGTCCGACGTGACGTTGCGGAAATCAGCCAAAGCCTCGGAGGGGAGGGCGCTTAATTCTCGGCTGTTTTCGCTGGCCTCCGGGGCTGCTTCTAACGAGGTCTCCGCAGCTCTTGTGCAAGTGTTCACCCCGACTTCGTGGAACTCCAGCCCGGCCTCATAATACTCGTGCACCCGGGGGAAAAGGGGACGTGCATTTAATTGATGTTCCATCGGGACATGCACATTGAAGTGAATATAGAAAGTCTGCATTTCTCAGCATCGCTCTCTCTTTATACAGCGGCGCTTGCGCATTGAAGTGAAATCGAAAGACTGCATTTCCCAGCGTCGCTCTCTTGTTTTACAGCTGCGCTTGCGCACTGAAGTGAATAAAGTCTCAGCGTGCATTCACGGAGATAATTCTGCGCAGATATTGTGCAGAATGTGACCAATTGATCCAATGAACTTCTATCAACTGGTCAGATTCTACACAAAATGATCTCCGTGAACGCACCCTTAATGACTCCCTTTCACAGCTGCCTGGTTCAACGCAGTTCATTCAGATGCGGTTCTGTAATTACAGCTATTAAGGAAGCGCATTGCTCCCTTACATAAATAAATAAATAATAATAAAACACCTATTTACATGAAAGGAAAATATCACGCACATACGTGACAACAAGTAAAACGTAATTATTTATTTATTTATTTATTTATTTATTTATTTATTAGCAGACGCACTTGTCCAGGGCGACTTACACTCGTAAACAAAAATTATGACGTAAATGTGTGTTAAAAAATATCACGTATACACGTGACAAAGCAACCCGTATTCACGAGAAATTAAATGATCACGTAACTAGGTTTTAAAAAATGATCTCGTAATTAGGTGACAGGGGTCACTTATTGGGGCTTTTTTTACACCCGTGTTGTCTGAGTCGATGCGCTGGAAGTAGGATACAGTCACTCTAAGCACAGCACACGTACTGCCCTGACTCACCGGGAGTAAATCCTTTACCATTTGGAAAAACGCAACTGTGCGATCATATTTGCCCACGCAGAATGTTTATGCAGTTCTATGTTGTGAATGTAAATACATGCTGTTTGTTTTAAAACATATTTTTGGTTGTACCCTTCATTTACTAAGAGTATACAAACAACACGAAACGAGATTCACGTGACACGCTTGCAGACATGGAATGTTAAGCAAACGTAATGACGTGCAGTTGCGAATCATGACCACGAGGTGTCAGTAATAGATTCGATAGTAACCCAGCGAACACAAAGATATAGTTTTTAAAGTGGCCCGCAGTCCACTTAGAAGTGGCATTCAAGGACAGGGGCAGCGTCCGAACCGAAAGGCCCAGCAACCTGTGCTTTTCACCCTCTTATCTGCATGTCCTAGAGGTGCTCTGTAGCAATTTCCAGCCACCTACCACATTCGCTGATTCTTTGAGAGCCTGCCGAAATTGCTCCAAATTTGGCCATAGGCTTAAAGCAGCGGTCAACTTATTTTAATGGCAAAAAAAAAGAATTTTGCAGGAATCACTCTAAAGACACTGGGCTCAGTCACAGACTGTTGGTCTGATCCTACAGCCCTTGAAATGGTGTTTCTGCCTGGTTGCATGGCTGAAAAACACTTCAAAAGGTACGTTTTCAAGGGGCCCGCAGACCACTTCGAAGTGGCATTCAAGGACAGGAGCGGCGTCGGAACCGAAAGGCCCAGCGACCTGTGCTTTTCAACCAATTATCTACACGTCCTAGAGGTGCTCTGTAGCAAGTTTCAGCCACCTACCGCATTCGCCGATGTTTTGAGAGCCTGCCAAATGTGTTCCAAACTCCCCATAGGCTTAAAGCAGCGGTCGACGTATTTGAAGGGCTAAAACTCAGATTTGTGCAGCAATCGTTCGAGAAACACTGGGGTCACTTACAGACTGTTCGTCTGATACTACAGCCCTTGAAACGGTGCTTCTACACGGTGCAGCTCCCCGGGGGGACGAGCTCGCAGACCCCCCCCGTGCAGAAAGCTCCGATACCGACCGAGATATTCCGGCGAAAATAGCCGAGAATTAAGCGCCCTCCCCTCTGAGGCTTCGGTCGATTTCCGCCACGAACAAACGAACGGGACTCTGGTCATGTGAAAAAAAAATAATAATAACATGACCAGAGCCCCGTCCGACGTGACGTTGCGGAAATCAGCCAAAGCCTCGGAGGGGAGGGCGCTTAATTCTCGGCTGTTTTCGCTGGCCTCCGGGGCGGCTTCTAACGGGGTCTCCGCAGCTCTTGTGCAAGTGTTCACCCCGACCTCGTGGAACTCCAGCCCGGCCTCATAATACTCGTGCACCCGGGGGAAAAGGGGACGTGCATTTAATTGATGTTCCATCGGGACATGCACATTGAAGTGAATATAGAAAGTCTGCATTTCTCAGCATCGCTCTCTCTTTAAACAGCGGCGCTTGCGCATTGAAGTGAAATCGAAAGACTGCATTTCCCAGCGTCGCTCTCTTGTTTTACAGCTGCGCTTGCGCACTGAAGTGAATAAAGTCTCAGCGTGCATTCACGGAGATAATTCTGCGCAGATATTGTGCAGAATGTGACCAATTGATCCAATGAACTTCTATCAACTGGTCAGATTCTACACAAAATGATCTCCGTGAACGCACCCTTAATGACTCCCTTTCACAGCTGCCTGGTTCAACGCAGTTCATTCAGATGCGGTTCTGTAATTACAGCTATTAAGGAAGCGCATTGCTCCCTTACATAAATAAATAAATAATAATAAAACACCTATTTACATGAAAGGAAAATATCACGCACATACGTGACAACAAGTAAAACGTAATTATTTATTTATTTATTTATTTATTTATTTATTTATTAGCAGACGCACTTGTCCAGGGCGACTTACACTCGTAAACAAAAATTATGACGTAAATGTGTGTTAAAAAATATCACGTATACACGTGACAAAGCAACCCGTATTCACGAGAAATTAAATGATCACGTAACTAGGTTTTAAAAAATGATCTCGTAATTAGGTGACAGGGGTCACTTATTGGGGCTTTTTTTACACCCGTGTTGTCTGAGTCGATGCGCTGGAAGTAGGATACAGTCACTCTAAGCACAGCACACGTACTGCCCTGACTCACCGGGAGTAAATCCTTTACCATTTGGAAAAACGCAACTGTGCGATCATATTTGCCCACGCAGAATGTTTATGCAGTTCTATGTTGTGAATGTAAATACATGCTGTTTGTTTTAAAACATATTTTTGGTTGTACCCTTCATTTACTAAGAGTATACAAACAACACGAAACGAGATTCACGTGACACGCTTGCAGACATGGAATGTTAAGCAAACGTAATGACGTGCAGTTGCGAATCATGACCACGAGGTGTCAGTAATAGATTCGATAGTAACCCAGCGAACACAAAGATATAGTTTTTAAAGTGGCCCGCAGTCCACTTAGAAGTGGCATTCAAGGACAGGGGCAGCGTCCGAACCGAAAGGCCCAGCAACCTGTGCTTTTCACCCTCTTATCTGCATGTCCTAGAGGTGCTCTGTAGCAATTTCCAGCCACCTACCACATTCGCTGATTCTTTGAGAGCCTGCCGAAATTGCTCCAAATTTGGCCATAGGCTTAAAGCAGCGGTCAACTTATTTTAATGGCAAAAAAAAAGAATTTTGCAGGAATCACTCTAAAGACACTGGGCTCAGTCACAGACTGTTGGTCTGATCCTACAGCCCTTGAAATGGTGTTTCTGCCTGGTTGCATGGCTGAAAAACACTTCAAAAGGTACGTTTTCAAGGGGCCCGCAGACCACTTCGAAGTGGCATTCAAGGACAGGAGCGGCGTCGGAACCGAAAGGCCCAGCGACCTGTGCTTTTCAACCAATTATCTACACGTCCTAGAGGTGCTCTGTAGCAAGTTTCAGCCACCTACCGCATTCGCCGATGTTTTGAGAGCCTGCCAAATGTGTTCCAAACTCCCCATAGGCTTAAAGCAGCGGTCGACGTATTTGAAGGGCTAAAACTCAGATTTGTGCAGCAATCGTTCGAGAAACACTGGGGTCACTTACAGACTGTTCGTCTGATACTACAGCCCTTGAAACGGTGCTTCTACACGGTGCAGCTCCCCGGGGGGACGAGCTCGCAGACCCCCCCCGTGCAGAAAGCTCCGATACCGACCGAGATATTCCGGCGAAAATAGCCGAGAATTAAGCGCCCTCCCCTCTGAGGCTTCGGTCGATTTCCGCCACGAACAAACGAACGGGACTCTGGTCATGTGAAAAAAAAATAATAATAACATGACCAGAGCCCCGTCCGACGTGACGTTGCGGAAATCAGCCAAAGCCTCGGAGGGGAGGGCGCTTAATTCTCGGCTGTTTTCGCTGGCCTCCGGGGCGGCTTCTAACGGGGTCTCCGCAGCTCTTGTGCAAGTGTTCACCCCGACCTCGTGGAACTCCAGCCCGGCCTCATAATACTCGTGCACCCGGGGGAAAAGGGGACGTGCATTTAATTGATGTTCCATCGGGACATGCACATTGAAGTGAATATAGAAAGTCTGCATTTCTCAGCATCGCTCTCTCTTTAAACAGCGGCGCTTGCGCATTGAAGTGAAATCGAAAGACTGCATTTCCCAGCGTCGCTCTCTTGTTTTACAGCTGCGCTTGCGCACTGAAGTGAATAAAGTCTCAGCGTGCATTCACGGAGATAATTCTGCGCAGATATTGTGCAGAATGTGACCAATTGATCCAATGAACTTCTATCAACTGGTCAGATTCTACACAAAATGATCTCCGTGAACGCACCCTTAATGACTCCCTTTCACAGCTGCCTGGTTCAACGCAGTTCATTCAGATGCGGTTCTGTAATTACAGCTATTAAGGAAGCGCATTGCTCCCTTACATAAATAAATAAATAATAATAAAACACCTATTTACATGAAAGGAAAACATCACGCACATACGTGACAACAAGTAAAACGTAATTATTTATTTATTTATTTATTTATTTATTTATTAGCAGACGCACTTGTCCAGGGCGACTTACACTCGTAAACAAAAATTATGACATAAATGTGTGTTAAAAAATATCACGTATACACGTGACAAAGCAACCCGTATTCACGAGAAATTAAATGATCACGTAACTAGGTTTTAAAAAATGATCTCGTAATTAGGTGACAGGGGTCACTTATTGGGGCTTTTTTTACACCCGTGTTGTCTGAGTCGATGCGCTGGAAGTAGGATACAGTCACTCTAAGCACAGCACACGTACTGCCCTGACTCACCGGGAGTAAATCCTTTACCATTTGGAAAAACGCAACTGTGCGATCATATTTGCCCACGCAGAATGTTTATGCAGTTCTATGTTGTGAATGTAAATACATGCTGTTTGTTTTAAAACATATTTTTGGTTGTACCCTTCATTTACTAAGAGTATACAAACAACACGAAACGAGATTCACGTGACACGCTTGCAGACATGGAATGTTAAGCAAACGTAATGACGTGCAGTTGCGAATCATGACCACGAGGTGTCAGTAATAGATTCGATAGTAACCCAGCGAACACAAAGATATAGTTTTTAAAGTGGCCCGCAGTCCACTTAGAAGTGGCATTCAAGGACAGGGGCAGCGTCCGAACCGAAAGGCCCAGCAACCTGTGCTTTTCACCCTCTTATCTGCATGTCCTAGAGGTGCTCTGTAGCAATTTCCAGCCACCTACCACATTCGCTGATTCTTTGAGAGCCTGCCGAAATTGCTCCAAATTTGGCCATAGGCTTAAAGCAGCGGTCAACTTATTTTAATGGCAAAAAAAAAGAATTTTGCAGGAATCACTCTAAAGACACTGGGCTCAGTCACAGACTGTTGGTCTGATCCTACAGCCCTTGAAATGGTGTTTCTGCCTGGTTGCATGGCTGAAAAACACTTCAAAAGGTACGTTTTCAAGGGGCCCGCAGACCACTTCGAAGTGGCATTCAAGGACAGGAGCGGCGTCGGAACCGAAAGGCCCAGCGACCTGTGCTTTTCAACCAATTATCTACACGTCCTAGAGGTGCTCTGTAGCAAGTTTCAGCCACCTACCGCATTCGCCGATGTTTTGAGAGCCTGCCAAATGTGTTCCAAACTCCCCATAGGCTTAAAGCAGCGGTCGACGTATTTGAAGGGCTAAAACTCAGATTTGTGCAGCAATCGTTCGAGAAACACTGGGGTCACTTACAGACTGTTCGTCTGATACTACAGCCCTTGAAACGGTGCTTCTACACGGTGCAGCTCCCCGGGGGGACGAGCTCGCAGACCCCCCCCGTGCAGAAAGCTCCGATACCGACCGAGATATTCCGGCGAAAATAGCCGAGAATTAAGCGCCCTCCCCTCTGAGGCTTCGGTCGATTTCCGCCACGAACAAACGAACGGGACTCTGGTCATGTGAAAAAAAAATAATAATAACATGACCAGAGCCCCGTCCGACGTGACGTTGCGGAAATCAGCCAAAGCCTCGGAGGGGAGGGCGCTTAATTCTCGGCTGTTTTCGCTGGCCTCCGGGGCGGCTTCTAACGGGGTCTCCGCAGCTCTTGTGCAAGTGTTCACCCCGACCTCGTGGAACTCCAGCCCGGCCTCATAATACTCGTGCACCCGGGGGAAAAGGGGACGTGCATTTAATTGATGTTCCATCGGGACATGCACATTGAAGTGAATATAGAAAGTCTGCATTTCTCAGCATCGCTCTCTCTTTAAACAGCGGCGCTTGCGCATTGAAGTGAAATCGAAAGACTGCATTTCCCAGCGTCGCTCTCTTGTTTTACAGCTGCGCTTGCGCACTGAAGTGAATAAAGTCTCAGCGTGCATTCACGGAGATAATTCTGCGCAGATATTGTGCAGAATGTGACCAATTGATCCAATGAACTTCTATCAACTGGTCAGATTCTACACAAAATGATCTCCGTGAACGCACCCTTAATGACTCCCTTTCACAGCTGCCTGGTTCAACGCAGTTCATTCAGATGCGGTTCTGTAATTACAGCTATTAAGGAAGCGCATTGCTCCCTTACATAAATAAATAAATAATAATAAAACACCTATTTACATGAAAGGAAAACATCACGCACATACGTGACAACAAGTAAAACGTAATTATTTATTTATTTATTTATTTATTTATTTATTAGCAGACGCACTTGTCCAGGGCGACTTACACTCGTAAACAAAAATTATGACATAAATGTGTGTTAAAAAATATCACGTATACACGTGACAAAGCAACCCGTATTCACGAGAAATTAAATGATCACGTAACTAGGTTTTAAAAAATGATCTCGTAATTAGGTGACAGGGGTCACTTATTGGGGCTTTTTTTACACCCGTGTTGTCTGAGTCGATGCGCTGGAAGTAGGATACAGTCACTCTAAGCACAGCACACGTACTGCCCTGACTCACCGGGAGTAAATCCTTTACCATTTGGAAAAACGCAACTGTGCGATCATATTTGCCCACGCAGAATGTTTATGCAGTTCTATGTTGTGAATGTAAATACATGCTGTTTGTTTTAAAACATATTTTTGGTTGTACCCTTCATTTACTAAGAGTATACAAACAACACGAAACGAGATTCACGTGACACGCTTGCAGACATGGAATGTTAAGCAAACGTAATGACGTGCAGTTGCGAATCATGACCACGAGGTGTCAGTAATAGATTCGATAGTAACCCAGCGAACACAAAGATATAGTTTTTAAAGTGGCCCGCAGTCCACTTAGAAGTGGCATTCAAGGACAGGGGCAGCGTCCGAACCGAAAGGCCCAGCAACCTGTGCTTTTCACCCTCTTATCTGCATGTCCTAGAGGTGCTCTGTAGCAATTTCCAGCCACCTACCACATTCGCTGATTCTTTGAGAGCCTGCCGAAATTGCTCCAAATTTGGCCATAGGCTTAAAGCAGCGGTCAACTTATTTTAATGGCAAAAAAAAAGAATTTTGCAGGAATCACTCTAAAGACACTGGGCTCAGTCACAGACTGTTGGTCTGATCCTACAGCCCTTGAAATGGTGTTTCTGCCTGGTTGCATGGCTGAAAAACACTTCAAAAGGTACGTTTTCAAGGGGCCCGCAGACCACTTCGAAGTGGCATTCAAGGACAGGAGCGGCGTCGGAACCGAAAGGCCCAGCGACCTGTGCTTTTCAACCAATTATCTACACGTCCTAGAGGTGCTCTGTAGCAAGTTTCAGCCACCTACCGCATTCGCCGATGTTTTGAGAGCCTGCCAAATGTGTTCCAAACTCCCCATAGGCTTAAAGCAGCGGTCGACGTATTTGAAGGGCTAAAACTCAGATTTGTGCAGCAATCGTTCGAGAAACACTGGGGTCACTTACAGACTGTTCGTCTGATACTACAGCCCTTGAAACGGTGCTTCTACACGGTGCAGCTCCCCGGGGGGACGAGCTCGCAGACCCCCCCCGTGCAGAAAGCTCCGATACCGACCGAGATATTCCGGCGAAAATAGCCGAGAATTAAGCGCCCTCCCCTCTGAGGCTTCGGTCGATTTCCGCCACGAACAAACGAACGGGACTCTGGTCATGTGAAAAAAAAATAATAATAACATGACCAGAGCCCCGTCCGACGTGACGTTGCGGAAATCAGCCAAAGCCTCGGAGGGGAGGGCGCTTAATTCTCGGCTGTTTTCGCTGGCCTCCGGGGCGGCTTCTAACGGGGTCTCCGCAGCTCTTGTGCAAGTGTTCACCCCGACCTCGTGGAACTCCAGCCCGGCCTCATAATACTCGTGCACCCGGGGGAAAAGGGGACGTGCATTTAATTGATGTTCCATCGGGACATGCACATTGAAGTGAATATAGAAAGTCTGCATTTCTCAGCATCGCTCTCTCTTTAAACAGCGGCGCTTGCGCATTGAAGTGAAATCGAAAGACTGCATTTCCCAGCGTCGCTCTCTTGTTTTACAGCTGCGCTTGCGCACTGAAGTGAATAAAGTCTCAGCGTGCATTCACGGAGATAATTCTGCGCAGATATTGTGCAGAATGTGACCAATTGATCCAATGAACTTCTATCAACTGGTCAGATTCTACACAAAATGATCTCCGTGAACGCACCCTTAATGACTCCCTTTCACAGCTGCCTGGTTCAACGCAGTTCATTCAGATGCGGTTCTGTAATTACAGCTATTAAGGAAGCGCATTGCTCCCTTACATAAATAAATAAATAATAATAAAACACCTATTTACATGAAAGGAAAACATCACGCACATACGTGACAACAAGTAAAACGTAATTATTTATTTATTTATTTATTTATTTATTTATTAGCAGACGCACTTGTCCAGGGCGACTTACACTCGTAAACAAAAATTATGACATAAATGTGTGTTAAAAAATATCACGTATACACGTGACAAAGCAACCCGTATTCACGAGAAATTAAATGATCACGTAACTAGGTTTTAAAAAATGATCTCGTAATTAGGTGACAGGGGTCACTTATTGGGGCTTTTTTTACACCCGTGTTGTCTGAGTCGATGCGCTGGAAGTAGGATACAGTCACTCTAAGCACAGCACACGTACTGCCCTGACTCACCGGGAGTAAATCCTTTACCATTTGGAAAAACGCAACTGTGCGATCATATTTGCCCACGCAGAATGTTTATGCAGTTCTATGTTGTGAATGTAAATACATGCTGTTTGTTTTAAAACATATTTTTGGTTGTACCCTTCATTTACTAAGAGTATACAAACAACACGAAACGAGATTCACGTGACACGCTTGCAGACATGGAATGTTAAGCAAACGTAATGACGTGCAGTTGCGAATCATGACCACGAGGTGTCAGTAATAGATTCGATAGTAACCCAGCGAACACAAAGATATAGTTTTTAAAGTGGCCCGCAGTCCACTTAGAAGTGGCATTCAAGGACAGGGGCAGCGTCCGAACCGAAAGGCCCAGCAACCTGTGCTTTTCACCCTCTTATCTGCATGTCCTAGAGGTGCTCTGTAGCAATTTCCAGCCACCTACCACATTCGCTGATTCTTTGAGAGCCTGCCGAAATTGCTCCAAATTTGGCCATAGGCTTAAAGCAGCGGTCAACTTATTTTAATGGCAAAAAAAAAGAATTTTGCAGGAATCACTCTAAAGACACTGGGCTCAGTCACAGACTGTTGGTCTGATCCTACAGCCCTTGAAATGGTGTTTCTGCCTGGTTGCATGGCTGAAAAACACTTCAAAAGGTACGTTTTCAAGGGGCCCGCAGACCACTTCGAAGTGGCATTCAAGGACAGGAGCGGCGTCGGAACCGAAAGGCCCAGCGACCTGTGCTTTTCAACCAATTATCTACACGTCCTAGAGGTGCTCTGTAGCAAGTTTCAGCCACCTACCGCATTCGCCGATGTTTTGAGAGCCTGCCAAATGTGTTCCAAACTCCCCATAGGCTTAAAGCAGCGGTCGACGTATTTGAAGGGCTAAAACTCAGATTTGTGCAGCAATCGTTCGAGAAACACTGGGGTCACTTACAGACTGTTCGTCTGATACTACAGCCCTTGAAACGGTGCTTCTACACGGTGCAGCTCCCCGGGGGGACGAGCTCGCAGACCCCCCCCGTGCAGAAAGCTCCGATACCGACCGAGATATTCCGGCGAAAATAGCCGAGAATTAAGCGCCCTCCCCTCTGAGGCTTCGGTCGATTTCCGCCACGAACAAACGAACGGGACTCTGGTCATGTGAAAAAAAAATAATAATAACATGACCAGAGCCCCGTCCGACGTGACGTTGCGGAAATCAGCCAAAGCCTCGGAGGGGAGGGCGCTTAATTCTCGGCTGTTTTCGCTGGCCTCCGGGGCGGCTTCTAACGGGGTCTCCGCAGCTCTTGTGCAAGTGTTCACCCCGACCTCGTGGAACTCCAGCCCGGCCTCATAATACTCGTGCACCCGGGGGAAAAGGGGACGTGCATTTAATTGATGTTCCATCGGGACATGCACATTGAAGTGAATATAGAAAGTCTGCATTTCTCAGCATCGCTCTCTCTTTAAACAGCGGCGCTTGCGCATTGAAGTGAAATCGAAAGACTGCATTTCCCAGCGTCGCTCTCTTGTTTTACAGCTGCGCTTGCGCACTGAAGTGAATAAAGTCTCAGCGTGCATTCACGGAGATAATTCTGCGCAGATATTGTGCAGAATGTGACCAATTGATCCAATGAACTTCTATCAACTGGTCAGATTCTACACAAAATGATCTCCGTGAACGCACCCTTAATGACTCCCTTTCACAGCTGCCTGGTTCAACGCAGTTCATTCAGATGCGGTTCTGTAATTACAGCTATTAAGGAAGCGCATTGCTCCCTTACATAAATAAATAAATAATAATAAAACACCTATTTACATGAAAGGAAAACATCACGCACATACGTGACAACAAGTAAAACGTAATTATTTATTTATTTATTTATTTATTTATTTATTAGCAGACGCACTTGTCCAGGGCGACTTACACTCGTAAACAAAAATTATGACATAAATGTGTGTTAAAAAATATCACGTATACACGTGACAAAGCAACCCGTATTCACGAGAAATTAAATGATCACGTAACTAGGTTTTAAAAAATGATCTCGTAATTAGGTGACAGGGGTCACTTATTGGGGCTTTTTTTACACCCGTGTTGTCTGAGTCGATGCGCTGGAAGTAGGATACAGTCACTCTAAGCACAGCACACGTACTGCCCTGACTCACCGGGAGTAAATCCTTTACCATTTGGAAAAACGCAACTGTGCGATCATATTTGCCCACGCAGAATGTTTATGCAGTTCTATGTTGTGAATGTAAATACATGCTGTTTGTTTTAAAACATATTTTTGGTTGTACCCTTCATTTACTAAGAGTATACAAACAACACGAAACGAGATTCACGTGACACGCTTGCAGACATGGAATGTTAAGCAAACGTAATGACGTGCAGTTGCGAATCATGACCACGAGGTGTCAGTAATAGATTCGATAGTAACCCAGCGAACACAAAGATATAGTTTTTAAAGTGGCCCGCAGTCCACTTAGAAGTGGCATTCAAGGACAGGGGCAGCGTCCGAACCGAAAGGCCCAGCAACCTGTGCTTTTCACCCTCTTATCTGCATGTCCTAGAGGTGCTCTGTAGCAATTTCCAGCCACCTACCACATTCGCTGATTCTTTGAGAGCCTGCCGAAATTGCTCCAAATTTGGCCATAGGCTTAAAGCAGCGGTCAACTTATTTTAATGGCAAAAAAAAAGAATTTTGCAGGAATCACTCTAAAGACACTGGGCTCAGTCACAGACTGTTGGTCTGATCCTACAGCCCTTGAAATGGTGTTTCTGCCTGGTTGCATGGCTGAAAAACACTTCAAAAGGTACGTTTTCAAGGGGCCCGCAGACCACTTCGAAGTGGCATTCAAGGACAGGAGCGGCGTCGGAACCGAAAGGCCCAGCGACCTGTGCTTTTCAACCAATTATCTACACGTCCTAGAGGTGCTCTGTAGCAAGTTTCAGCCACCTACCGCATTCGCCGATGTTTTGAGAGCCTGCCAAATGTGTTCCAAACTCCCCATAGGCTTAAAGCAGCGGTCGACGTATTTGAAGGGCTAAAACTCAGATTTGTGCAGCAATCGTTCGAGAAACACTGGGGTCACTTACAGACTGTTCGTCTGATACTACAGCCCTTGAAACGGTGCTTCTACACGGTGCAGCTCCCCGGGGGGACGAGCTCGCAGACCCCCCCCGTGCAGAAAGCTCCGATACCGACCGAGATATTCCGGCGAAAATAGCCGAGAATTAAGCGCCCTCCCCTCTGAGGCTTCGGTCGATTTCCGCCACGAACAAACGAACGGGACTCTGGTCATGTGAAAAAAAAATAATAATAACATGACCAGAGCCCCGTCCGACGTGACGTTGCGGAAATCAGCCAAAGCCTCGGAGGGGAGGGCGCTTAATTCTCGGCTGTTTTCGCTGGCCTCCGGGGCGGCTTCTAACGGGGTCTCCGCAGCTCTTGTGCAAGTGTTCACCCCGACCTCGTGGAACTCCAGCCCGGCCTCATAATACTCGTGCACCCGGGGGAAAAGGGGACGTGCATTTAATTGATGTTCCATCGGGACATGCACATTGAAGTGAATATAGAAAGTCTGCATTTCTCAGCATCGCTCTCTCTTTAAACAGCGGCGCTTGCGCATTGAAGTGAAATCGAAAGACTGCATTTCCCAGCGTCGCTCTCTTGTTTTACAGCTGCGCTTGCGCACTGAAGTGAATAAAGTCTCAGCGTGCATTCACGGAGATAATTCTGCGCAGATATTGTGCAGAATGTGACCAATTGATCCAATGAACTTCTATCAACTGGTCAGATTCTACACAAAATGATCTCCGTGAACGCACCCTTAATGACTCCCTTTCACAGCTGCCTGGTTCAACGCAGTTCATTCAGATGCGGTTCTGTAATTACAGCTATTAAGGAAGCGCATTGCTCCCTTACATAAATAAATAAATAATAATAAAACACCTATTTACATGAAAGGAAAACATCACGCACATACGTGACAACAAGTAAAACGTAATTATTTATTTATTTATTTATTTATTTATTTATTAGCAGACGCACTTGTCCAGGGCGACTTACACTCGTAAACAAAAATTATGACATAAATGTGTGTTAAAAAATATCACGTATACACGTGACAAAGCAACCCGTATTCACGAGAAATTAAATGATCACGTAACTAGGTTTTAAAAAATGATCTCGTAATTAGGTGACAGGGGTCACTTATTGGGGCTTTTTTTACACCCGTGTTGTCTGAGTCGATGCGCTGGAAGTAGGATACAGTCACTCTAAGCACAGCACACGTACTGCCCTGACTCACCGGGAGTAAATCCTTTACCATTTGGAAAAACGCAACTGTGCGATCATATTTGCCCACGCAGAATGTTTATGCAGTTCTATGTTGTGAATGTAAATACATGCTGTTTGTTTTAAAACATATTTTTGGTTGTACCCTTCATTTACTAAGAGTATACAAACAACACGAAACGAGATTCACGTGACACGCTTGCAGACATGGAATGTTAAGCAAACGTAATGACGTGCAGTTGCGAATCATGACCACGAGGTGTCAGTAATAGATTCGATAGTAACCCAGCGAACACAAAGATATAGTTTTTAAAGTGGCCCGCAGTCCACTTAGAAGTGGCATTCAAGGACAGGGGCAGCGTCCGAACCGAAAGGCCCAGCAACCTGTGCTTTTCACCCTCTTATCTGCATGTCCTAGAGGTGCTCTGTAGCAATTTCCAGCCACCTACCACATTCGCTGATTCTTTGAGAGCCTGCCGAAATTGCTCCAAATTTGGCCATAGGCTTAAAGCAGCGGTCAACTTATTTTAATGGCAAAAAAAAAGAATTTTGCAGGAATCACTCTAAAGACACTGGGCTCAGTCACAGACTGTTGGTCTGATCCTACAGCCCTTGAAATGGTGTTTCTGCCTGGTTGCATGGCTGAAAAACACTTCAAAAGGTACGTTTTCAAGGGGCCCGCAGACCACTTCGAAGTGGCATTCAAGGACAGGAGCGGCGTCGGAACCGAAAGGCCCAGCGACCTGTGCTTTTCAACCAATTATCTACACGTCCTAGAGGTGCTCTGTAGCAAGTTTCAGCCACCTACCGCATTCGCCGATGTTTTGAGAGCCTGCCAAATGTGTTCCAAACTCCCCATAGGCTTAAAGCAGCGGTCGACGTATTTGAAGGGCTAAAACTCAGATTTGTGCAGCAATCGTTCGAGAAACACTGGGGTCACTTACAGACTGTTCGTCTGATACTACAGCCCTTGAAACGGTGCTTCTACACGGTGCAGCTCCCCGGGGGGACGAGCTCGCAGACCCCCCCCGTGCAGAAAGCTCCGATACCGACCGAGATATTCCGGCGAAAATAGCCGAGAATTAAGCGCCCTCCCCTCTGAGGCTTCGGTCGATTTCCGCCACGAACAAACGAACGGGACTCTGGTCATGTGAAAAAAAAATAATAATAACATGACCAGAGCCCCGTCCGACGTGACGTTGCGGAAATCAGCCAAAGCCTCGGAGGGGAGGGCGCTTAATTCTCGGCTGTTTTCGCTGGCCTCCGGGGCGGCTTCTAACGGGGTCTCCGCAGCTCTTGTGCAAGTGTTCACCCCGACCTCGTGGAACTCCAGCCCGGCCTCATAATACTCGTGCACCCGGGGGAAAAGGGGACGTGCATTTAATTGATGTTCCATCGGGACATGCACATTGAAGTGAATATAGAAAGTCTGCATTTCTCAGCATCGCTCTCTCTTTAAACAGCGGCGCTTGCGCATTGAAGTGAAATCGAAAGACTGCATTTCCCAGCGTCGCTCTCTTGTTTTACAGCTGCGCTTGCGCACTGAAGTGAATAAAGTCTCAGCGTGCATTCACGGAGATAATTCTGCGCAGATATTGTGCAGAATGTGACCAATTGATCCAATGAACTTCTATCAACTGGTCAGATTCTACACAAAATGATCTCCGTGAACGCACCCTTAATGACTCCCTTTCACAGCTGCCTGGTTCAACGCAGTTCATTCAGATGCGGTTCTGTAATTACAGCTATTAAGGAAGCGCATTGCTCCCTTACATAAATAAATAAATAATAATAAAACACCTATTTACATGAAAGGAAAACATCACGCACATACGTGACAACAAGTAAAACGTAATTATTTATTTATTTATTTATTTATTTATTTATTAGCAGACGCACTTGTCCAGGGCGACTTACACTCGTAAACAAAAATTATGACATAAATGTGTGTTAAAAAATATCACGTATACACGTGACAAAGCAACCCGTATTCACGAGAAATTAAATGATCACGTAACTAGGTTTTAAAAAATGATCTCGTAATTAGGTGACAGGGGTCACTTATTGGGGCTTTTTTTACACCCGTGTTGTCTGAGTCGATGCGCTGGAAGTAGGATACAGTCACTCTAAGCACAGCACACGTACTGCCCTGACTCACCGGGAGTAAATCCTTTACCATTTGGAAAAACGCAACTGTGCGATCATATTTGCCCACGCAGAATGTTTATGCAGTTCTATGTTGTGAATGTAAATACATGCTGTTTGTTTTAAAACATATTTTTGGTTGTACCCTTCATTTACTAAGAGTATACAAACAACACGAAACGAGATTCACGTGACACGCTTGCAGACATGGAATGTTAAGCAAACGTAATGACGTGCAGTTGCGAATCATGACCACGAGGTGTCAGTAATAGATTCGATAGTAACCCAGCGAACACAAAGATATAGTTTTTAAAGTGGCCCGCAGTCCACTTAGAAGTGGCATTCAAGGACAGGGGCAGCGTCCGAACCGAAAGGCCCAGCAACCTGTGCTTTTCACCCTCTTATCTGCATGTCCTAGAGGTGCTCTGTAGCAATTTCCAGCCACCTACCACATTCGCTGATTCTTTGAGAGCCTGCCGAAATTGCTCCAAATTTGGCCATAGGCTTAAAGCAGCGGTCAACTTATTTTAATGGCAAAAAAAAAGAATTTTGCAGGAATCACTCTAAAGACACTGGGCTCAGTCACAGACTGTTGGTCTGATCCTACAGCCCTTGAAATGGTGTTTCTGCCTGGTTGCATGGCTGAAAAACACTTCAAAAGGTACGTTTTCAAGGGGCCCGCAGACCACTTCGAAGTGGCATTCAAGGACAGGAGCGGCGTCGGAACCGAAAGGCCCAGCGACCTGTGCTTTTCAACCAATTATCTACACGTCCTAGAGGTGCTCTGTAGCAAGTTTCAGCCACCTACCGCATTCGCCGATGTTTTGAGAGCCTGCCAAATGTGTTCCAAACTCCCCATAGGCTTAAAGCAGCGGTCGACGTATTTGAAGGGCTAAAACTCAGATTTGTGCAGCAATCGTTCGAGAAACACTGGGGTCACTTACAGACTGTTCGTCTGATACTACAGCCCTTGAAACGGTGCTTCTACACGGTGCAGCTCCCCGGGGGGACGAGCTCGCAGACCCCCCCGTGCAGAAAGCTCCGATACCGACCGAGATATTCCGGCGAAAATAGCCGAGAATTAAGCGCCCTCCCCTCTGAGGCTTCGGTCGATTTCCGCCACGAACAAACGAACGGGACTCTGGTCATGTGAAAAAAAAATAATAATAACATGACCAGAGCCCCGTCCGACGTGACGTTGCGGAAATCAGCCAAAGCCTCGGAGGGGAGGGCGCTTAATTCTCGGCTGTTTTCGCTGGCCTCCGGGGCGGCTTCTAACGGGGTCTCCGCAGCTCTTGTGCAAGTGTTCACCCCGACCTCGTGGAACTCCAGCCCGGCCTCATAATACTCGTGCACCCGGGGGAAAAGGGGACGTGCATTTAATTGATGTTCCATCGGGACATGCACATTGAAGTGAATATAGAAAGTCTGCATTTCTCAGCATCGCTCTCTCTTTAAACAGCGGCGCTTGCGCATTGAAGTGAAATCGAAAGACTGCATTTCCCAGCGTCGCTCTCTTGTTTTACAGCTGCGCTTGCGCACTGAAGTGAATAAAGTCTCAGCGTGCATTCACGGAGATAATTCTGCGCAGATATTGTGCAGAATGTGACCAATTGATCCAATGAACTTCTATCAACTGGTCAGATTCTACACAAAATGATCTCCGTGAACGCACCCTTAATGACTCCCTTTCACAGCTGCCTGGTTCAACGCAGTTCATTCAGATGCGGTTCTGTAATTACAGCTATTAAGGAAGCGCATTGCTCCCTTACATAAATAAATAAATAATAATAAAACACCTATTTACATGAAAGGAAAACATCACGCACATACGTGACAACAAGTAAAACGTAATTATTTATTTATTTATTTATTTTATTTATTTATTAGCAGACGCACTTGTCCAGGGCGACTTACACTCGTAAACAAAAATTATGACATAAATGTGTGTTAAAAAATATCACGTATACACGTGACAAAGCAACCCGTATTCACGAGAAATTAAATGATCACGTAACTAGGTTTTAAAAAATGATCTCGTAATTAGGTGACAGGGGTCACTTATTGGGGCTTTTTTTACACCCGTGTTGTCTGAGTCGATGCGCTGGAAGTAGGATACAGTCACTCTAAGCAGCACACGTACTGCCCTGACTCACCGGGAGTAAATCCTTTACCATTTGGAAAAACGCAACTGTGCGATCATATTTGCCCACGCAGAATGTTTATGCAGTTCTATGTTGTGAATGTAAATACATGCTGTTTGTTTTAAAACATATTTTTGGTTGTACCCTTCATTTACTAAGAGTATACAAACAACACGAAACGAGATTCACGTGACACGCTTGCAGACATGGAATGTTAAGCAAACGTAATGACGTGCAGTTGCGAATCATGACCACGAGGTGTCAGTAATAGATTCGATAGTAACCCAGCGAACACAAAGATATAGTTTTTAAAGTGGCCCGCAGTCCACTTAGAAGTGGCATTCAAGGACAGGGGCAGCGTCCGAACCGAAAGGCCCAGCAACCTGTGCTTTTCACCCTCTTATCTGCATGTCCTAGAGGTGCTCTGTAGCAATTTCCAGCCACCTACCACATTCGCTGATTCTTTGAGAGCCTGCCGAAATTGCTCCAAATTTGGCCATAGGCTTAAAGCAGCGGTCAACTTATTTTAATGGCAAAAAAAAAGAATTTTGCAGGAATCACTCTAAAGACACTGGGCTCAGTCACAGACTGTTGGTCTGATCCTACAGCCCTTGAAATGGTGTTTCTGCCTGGTTGCATGGCTGAAAAACACTTCAAAAGGTACGTTTTCAAGGGGCCCGCAGACCACTTCGAAGTGGCATTCAAGGACAGGAGCGGCGTCGGAACCGAAAGGCCCAGCGACCTGTGCTTTTCAACCAATTATCTACACGTCCTAGAGGTGCTCTGTAGCAAGTTTCAGCCACCTACCGCATTCGCCGATGTTTTGAGAGCCTGCCAAATGTGTTCCAAACTCCCCATAGGCTTAAAGCAGCGGTCGACGTATTTGAAGGGCTAAAACTCAGATTTGTGCAGCAATCGTTCGAGAAACACTGGGGTCACTTACAGACTGTTCGTCTGATACTACAGCCCTTGAAACGGTGCTTCTACACGGTGCAGCTCCCCGGGGGGACGAGCTCGCAGACCCCCCCGTGCAGAAAGCTCCGATACCGACCGAGATATTCCGGCGAAAATAGCCGAGAATTAAGCGCCCTCCCCTCTGAGGCTTCGGTCGATTTCCGCCACGAACAAACGAACGGGACTCTGGTCATGTGAAAAAAAAATAATAATAACATGACCAGAGCCCCGTCCGACGTGACGTTGCGGAAATCAGCCAAAGCCTCGGAGGGGAGGGCGCTTAATTCTCGGCTGTTTTCGCTGGCCTCCGGGGCGGCTTCTAACGGGGTCTCCGCAGCTCTTGTGCAAGTGTTCACCCCGACCTCGTGGAACTCCAGCCCGGCCTCATAATACTCGTGCACCCGGGGGAAAAGGGGACGTGCATTTAATTGATGTTCCATCGGGACATGCACATTGAAGTGAATATAGAAAGTCTGCATTTCTCAGCATCGCTCTCTCTTTAAACAGCGGCGCTTGCGCATTGAAGTGAAATCGAAAGACTGCATTTCCCAGCGTCGCTCTCTTGTTTTACAGCTGCGCTTGCGCACTGAAGTGAATAAAGTCTCAGCGTGCATTCACGGAGATAATTCTGCGCAGATATTGTGCAGAATGTGACCAATTGATCCAATGAACTTCTATCAACTGGTCAGATTCTACACAAAATGATCTCCGTGAACGCACCCTTAATGACTCCCTTTCACAGCTGCCTGGTTCAACGCAGTTCATTCAGATGCGGTTCTGTAATTACAGCTATTAAGGAAGCGCATTGCTCCCTTACATAAATAAATAAATAATAATAAAACACCTATTTACATGAAAGGAAAACATCACGCACATACGTGACAACAAGTAAAACGTAATTATTTATTTATTTATTTATTTATTTATTTATTAGCAGACGCACTTGTCCAGGGCGACTTACACTCGTAAACAAAAATTATGACATAAATGTGTGTTAAAAAATATCACGTATACACGTGACAAAGCAACCCGTATTCACGAGAAATTAAATGATCACGTAACTAGGTTTTAAAAAATGATCTCGTAATTAGGTGACAGGGGTCACTTATTGGGGCTTTTTTTACACCCGTGTTGTCTGAGTCGATGCGCTGGAAGTAGGATACAGTCACTCTAAGCAGCACACGTACTGCCCTGACTCACCGGGAGTAAATCCTTTACCATTTGGAAAAACGCAACTGTGCGATCATATTTGCCCACGCAGAATGTTTATGCAGTTCTATGTTGTGAATGTAAATACATGCTGTTTGTTTTAAAACATATTTTTGGTTGTACCCTTCATTTACTAAGAGTATACAAACAACACGAAACGAGATTCACGTGACACGCTTGCAGACATGGAATGTTAAGCAAACGTAATGACGTGCAGTTGCGAATCATGACCACGAGGTGTCAGTAATAGATTCGATAGTAACCCAGCGAACACAAAGATATAGTTTTTAAAGTGGCCCGCAGTCCACTTAGAAGTGGCATTCAAGGACAGGGGCAGCGTCCGAACCGAAAGGCCCAGCAACCTGTGCTTTTCACCCTCTTATCTGCATGTCCTAGAGGTGCTCTGTAGCAATTTCCAGCCACCTACCACATTCGCTGATTCTTTGAGAGCCTGCCGAAATTGCTCCAAATTTGGCCATAGGCTTAAAGCAGCGGTCAACTTATTTTAATGGCAAAAAAAAAGAATTTTGCAGGAATCACTCTAAAGACACTGGGCTCAGTCACAGACTGTTGGTCTGATCCTACAGCCCTTGAAATGGTGTTTCTGCCTGGTTGCATGGCTGAAAAACACTTCAAAAGGTACGTTTTCAAGGGGCCCGCAGACCACTTCGAAGTGGCATTCAAGGACAGGAGCGGCGTCGGAACCGAAAGGCCCAGCGACCTGTGCTTTTCAACCAATTATCTACACGTCCTAGAGGTGCTCTGTAGCAAGTTTCAGCCACCTACCGCATTCGCCGATGTTTTGAGAGCCTGCCAAATGTGTTCCAAACTCCCCATAGGCTTAAAGCAGCGGTCGACGTATTTGAAGGGCTAAAACTCAGATTTGTGCAGCAATCGTTCGAGAAACACTGGGGTCACTTACAGACTGTTCGTCTGATACTACAGCCCTTGAAACGGTGCTTCTACACGGTGCAGCTCCCCGGGGGGACGAGCTCGCAGACCCCCCCGTGCAGAAAGCTCCGATACCGACCGAGATATTCCGGCGAAAATAGCCGAGAATTAAGCGCCCTCCCCTCTGAGGCTTCGGTCGATTTCCGCCACGAACAAACGAACGGGACTCTGGTCATGTGAAAAAAAAATAATAATAACATGACCAGAGCCCCGTCCGACGTGACGTTGCGGAAATCAGCCAAAGCCTCGGAGGGGAGGGCGCTTAATTCTCGGCTGTTTTCGCTGGCCTCCGGGGCGGCTTCTAACGGGGTCTCCGCAGCTCTTGTGCAAGTGTTCACCCCGACCTCGTGGAACTCCAGCCCGGCCTCATAATACTCGTGCACCCGGGGGAAAAGGGGACGTGCATTTAATTGATGTTCCATCGGGACATGCACATTGAAGTGAATATAGAAAGTCTGCATTTCTCAGCATCGCTCTCTCTTTAAACAGCGGCGCTTGCGCATTGAAGTGAAATCGAAAGACTGCATTTCCCAGCGTCGCTCTCTTGTTTTACAGCTGCGCTTGCGCACTGAAGTGAATAAAGTCTCAGCGTGCATTCACGGAGATAATTCTGCGCAGATATTGTGCAGAATGTGACCAATTGATCCAATGAACTTCTATCAACTGGTCAGATTCTACACAAAATGATCTCCGTGAACGCACCCTTAATGACTCCCTTTCACAGCTGCCTGGTTCAACGCAGTTCATTCAGATGCGGTTCTGTAATTACAGCTATTAAGGAAGCGCATTGCTCCCTTACATAAATAAATAAATAATAATAAAACACCTATTTACATGAAAGGAAAACATCACGCACATACGTGACAACAAGTAAAACGTAATTATTTATTTATTTATTTATTTATTTATTTATTAGCAGACGCACTTGTCCAGGGCGACTTACACTCGTAAACAAAAATTATGACATAAATGTGTGTTAAAAAATATCACGTATACACGTGACAAAGCAACCCGTATTCACGAGAAATTAAATGATCACGTAACTAGGTTTTAAAAAATGATCTCGTAATTAGGTGACAGGGGTCACTTATTGGGGCTTTTTTTACACCCGTGTTGTCTGAGTCGATGCGCTGGAAGTAGGATACAGTCACTCTAAGCAGCACACGTACTGCCCTGACTCACCGGGAGTAAATCCTTTACCATTTGGAAAAACGCAACTGTGCGATCATATTTGCCCACGCAGAATGTTTATGCAGTTCTATGTTGTGAATGTAAATACATGCTGTTTGTTTTAAAACATATTTTTGGTTGTACCCTTGTACCCTTCATTTACTAAGAGTATACAAACAACACGAAACGAGATTCACGTGACACGCTTGCAGACATGGAATGTTAAGCAAACGTAATGACGTGCAGTTGCGAATCATGACCACGAGGTGTCAGTAATAGATTCGATAGTAACCCAGCGAACACAAAGATATAGTTTTTAAAGTGGCCCGCAGTCCACTTAGAAGTGGCATTCAAGGACAGGGGCAGCGTCCGAACCGAAAGGCCCAGCAACCTGTGCTTTTCACCCTCTTATCTGCATGTCCTAGAGGTGCTCTGTAGCAATTTCCAGCCACCTACCACATTCGCTGATTCTTTGAGAGCCTGCCGAAATTGCTCCAAATTTGGCCATAGGCTTAAAGCAGCGGTCAACTTATTTTAATGGCAAAAAAAAAGAATTTTGCAGGAATCACTCTAAAGACACTGGGCTCAGTCACAGACTGTTGGTCTGATCCTACAGCCCTTGAAATGGTGTTTCTGCCTGGTTGCATGGCTGAAAAACACTTCAAAAGGTACGTTTTCAAGGGGCCCGCAGACCACTTCGAAGTGGCATTCAAGGACAGGAGCGGCGTCGGAACCGAAAGGCCCAGCGACCTGTGCTTTTCAACCAATTATCTACACGTCCTAGAGGTGCTCTGTAGCAAGTTTCAGCCACCTACCGCATTCGCCGATGTTTTGAGAGCCTGCCAAATGTGTTCCAAACTCCCCATAGGCTTAAAGCAGCGGTCGACGTATTTGAAGGGCTAAAACTCAGATTTGTGCAGCAATCGTTCGAGAAACACTGGGGTCACTTACAGACTGTTCGTCTGATACTACAGCCCTTGAAACGGTGCTTCTACACGGTGCAGCTCCCCGGGGGGACGAGCTCGCAGACCCCCCCCGTGCAGAAAGCTCCGATACCGACCGAGATATTCCGGCGAAAATAGCCGAGAATTAAGCGCCCTCCCCTCTGAGGCTTCGGTCGATTTCCGCCACGAACAAACGAACGGGACTCTGGTCATGTGAAAAAAAAATAATAATAACATGACCAGAGCCCCGTCCGACGTGACGTTGCGGAAATCAGCCAAAGCCTCGGAGGGGAGGGCGCTTAATTCTCGGCTGTTTTCGCTGGCCTCCGGGGCGGCTTCTAACGGGGTCTCCGCAGCTCTTGTGCAAGTGTTCACCCCGACCTCGTGGAACTCCAGCCCGGCCTCATAATACTCGTGCACCCGGGGGAAAAGGGGACGTGCATTTAATTGATGTTCCATCGGGACATGCACATTGAAGTGAATATAGAAAGTCTGCATTTCTCAGCATCGCTCTCTCTTTAAACAGCGGCGCTTGCGCATTGAAGTGAAATCGAAAGACTGCATTTCCCAGCGTCGCTCTCTTGTTTTACAGCTGCGCTTGCGCACTGAAGTGAATAAAGTCTCAGCGTGCATTCACGGAGATAATTCTGCGCAGATATTGTGCAGAATGTGACCAATTGATCCAATGAACTTCTATCAACTGGTCAGATTCTACACAAAATGATCTCCGTGAACGCACCCTTAATGACTCCCTTTCACAGCTGCCTGGTTCAACGCAGTTCATTCAGATGCGGTTCTGTAATTACAGCTATTAAGGAAGCGCATTGCTCCCTTACATAAATAAATAAATAATAATAAAACACCTATTTACATGAAAGGAAAACATCACGCACATACGTGACAACAAGTAAAACGTAATTATTTATTTATTTATTTATTTATTTATTTATTAGCAGACGCACTTGTCCAGGGCGACTTACACTCGTAAACAAAAATTATGACATAAATGTGTGTTAAAAAATATCACGTATACACGTGACAAAGCAACCCGTATTCACGAGAAATTAAATGATCACGTAACTAGGTTTTAAAAAATGATCTCGTAATTAGGTGACAGGGGTCACTTATTGGGGCTTTTTTTACACCCGTGTTGTCTGAGTCGATGCGCTGGAAGTAGGATACAGTCACTCTAAGCACAGCACACGTACTGCCCTGACTCACCGGGAGTAAATCCTTTACCATTTGGAAAAACGCAACTGTGCGATCATATTTGCCCACGCAGAATGTTTATGCAGTTCTATGTTGTGAATGTAAATACATGCTGTTTGTTTTAAAACATATTTTTGGTTGTACCCTTCATTTACTAAGAGTATACAAACAACACGAAACGAGATTCACGTGACACGCTTGCAGACATGGAATGTTAAGCAAACGTAATGACGTGCAGTTGCGAATCATGACCACGAGGTGTCAGTAATAGATTCGATAGTAACCCAGCGAACACAAAGATATAGTTTTTAAAGTGGCCCGCAGTCCACTTAGAAGTGGCATTCAAGGACAGGGGCAGCGTCCGAACCGAAAGGCCCAGCAACCTGTGCTTTTCACCCTCTTATCTGCATGTCCTAGAGGTGCTCTGTAGCAATTTCCAGCCACCTACCACATTCGCTGATTCTTTGAGAGCCTGCCGAAATTGCTCCAAATTTGGCCATAGGCTTAAAGCAGCGGTCAACTTATTTTAATGGCAAAAAAAAAGAATTTTGCAGGAATCACTCTAAAGACACTGGGCTCAGTCACAGACTGTTGGTCTGATCCTACAGCCCTTGAAATGGTGTTTCTGCCTGGTTGCATGGCTGAAAAACACTTCAAAAGGTACGTTTTCAAGGGGCCCGCAGACCACTTCGAAGTGGCATTCAAGGACAGGAGCGGCGTCGGAACCGAAAGGCCCAGCGACCTGTGCTTTTCAACCAATTATCTACACGTCCTAGAGGTGCTCTGTAGCAAGTTTCAGCCACCTACCGCATTCGCCGATGTTTTGAGAGCCTGCCAAATGTGTTCCAAACTCCCCATAGGCTTAAAGCAGCGGTCGACGTATTTGAAGGGCTAAAACTCAGATTTGTGCAGCAATCGTTCGAGAAACACTGGGGTCACTTACAGACTGTTCGTCTGATACTACAGCCCTTGAAACGGTGCTTCTACACGGTGCAGCTCCCCGGGGGGACGAGCTCGCAGACCCCCCCCGTGCAGAAAGCTCCGATACCGACCGAGATATTCCGGCGAAAATAGCCGAGAATTAAGCGCCCTCCCCTCTGAGGCTTCGGTCGATTTCCGCCACGAACAAACGAACGGGACTCTGGTCATGTGAAAAAAAAATAATAATAACATGACCAGAGCCCCGTCCGACGTGACGTTGCGGAAATCAGCCAAAGCCTCGGAGGGGAGGGCGCTTAATTCTCGGCTGTTTTCGCTGGCCTCCGGGGCGGCTTCTAACGGGGTCTCCGCAGCTCTTGTGCAAGTGTTCACCCCGACCTCGTGGAACTCCAGCCCGGCCTCATAATACTCGTGCACCCGGGGGAAAAGGGGACGTGCATTTAATTGATGTTCCATCGGGACATGCACATTGAAGTGAATATAGAAAGTCTGCATTTCTCAGCATCGCTCTCTCTTTAAACAGCGGCGCTTGCGCATTGAAGTGAAATCGAAAGACTGCATTTCCCAGCGTCGCTCTCTTGTTTTACAGCTGCGCTTGCGCACTGAAGTGAATAAAGTCTCAGCGTGCATTCACGGAGATAATTCTGCGCAGATATTGTGCAGAATGTGACCAATTGATCCAATGAACTTCTATCAACTGGTCAGATTCTACACAAAATGATCTCCGTGAACGCACCCTTAATGACTCCCTTTCACAGCTGCCTGGTTCAACGCAGTTCATTCAGATGCGGTTCTGTAATTACAGCTATTAAGGAAGCGCATTGCTCCCTTACATAAATAAATAAATAATAATAAAACACCTATTTACATGAAAGGAAAACATCACGCACATACGTGACAACAAGTAAAACGTAATTATTTATTTATTTATTTATTTATTTATTTATTAGCAGACGCACTTGTCCAGGGCGACTTACACTCGTAAACAAAAATTATGACATAAATGTGTGTTAAAAAATATCACGTATACACGTGACAAAGCAACCCGTATTCACGAGAAATTAAATGATCACGTAACTAGGTTTTAAAAAATGATCTCGTAATTAGGTGACAGGGGTCACTTATTGGGGCTTTTTTTACACCCGTGTTGTCTGAGTCGATGCGCTGGAAGTAGGATACAGTCACTCTAAGCACAGCACACGTACTGCCCTGACTCACCGGGAGTAAATCCTTTACCATTTGGAAAAACGCAACTGTGCGATCATATTTGCCCACGCAGAATGTTTATGCAGTTCTATGTTGTGAATGTAAATACATGCTGTTTGTTTTAAAACATATTTTTGGTTGTACCCTTCATTTACTAAGAGTATACAAACAACACGAAACGAGATTCACGTGACACGCTTGCAGACATGGAATGTTAAGCAAACGTAATGACGTGCAGTTGCGAATCATGACCACGAGGTGTCAGTAATAGATTCGATAGTAACCCAGCGAACACAAAGATATAGTTTTTAAAGTGGCCCGCAGTCCACTTAGAAGTGGCATTCAAGGACAGGGGCAGCGTCCGAACCGAAAGGCCCAGCAACCTGTGCTTTTCACCCTCTTATCTGCATGTCCTAGAGGTGCTCTGTAGCAATTTCCAGCCACCTACCACATTCGCTGATTCTTTGAGAGCCTGCCGAAATTGCTCCAAATTTGGCCATAGGCTTAAAGCAGCGGTCAACTTATTTTAATGGCAAAAAAAAAGAATTTTGCAGGAATCACTCTAAAGACACTGGGCTCAGTCACAGACTGTTGGTCTGATCCTACAGCCCTTGAAATGGTGTTTCTGCCTGGTTGCATGGCTGAAAAACACTTCAAAAGGTACGTTTTCAAGGGGCCCGCAGACCACTTCGAAGTGGCATTCAAGGACAGGAGCGGCGTCGGAACCGAAAGGCCCAGCGACCTGTGCTTTTCAACCAATTATCTACACGTCCTAGAGGTGCTCTGTAGCAAGTTTCAGCCACCTACCGCATTCGCCGATGTTTTGAGAGCCTGCCAAATGTGTTCCAAACTCCCCATAGGCTTAAAGCAGCGGTCGACGTATTTGAAGGGCTAAAACTCAGATTTGTGCAGCAATCGTTCGAGAAACACTGGGGTCACTTACAGACTGTTCGTCTGATACTACAGCCCTTGAAACGGTGCTTCTACACGGTGCAGCTCCCCGGGGGGACGAGCTCGCAGACCCCCCCGTGCAGAAAGCTCCGATACCGACCGAGATATTCCGGCGAAAATAGCCGAGAATTAAGCGCCCTCCCCTCTGAGGCTTCGGTCGATTTCCGCCACGAACAAACGAACGGGACTCTGGTCATGTGAAAAAAAAATAATAATAACATGACCAGAGCCCCGTCCGACGTGACGTTGCGGAAATCAGCCAAAGCCTCGGAGGGGAGGGCGCTTAATTCTCGGCTGTTTTCGCTGGCCTCCGGGGCGGCTTCTAACGGGGTCTCCGCAGCTCTTGTGCAAGTGTTCACCCCGACCTCGTGGAACTCCAGCCCGGCCTCATAATACTCGTGCACCCGGGGGAAAAGGGGACGTGCATTTAATTGATGTTCCATCGGGACATGCACATTGAAGTGAATATAGAAAGTCTGCATTTCTCAGCATCGCTCTCTCTTTAAACAGCGGCGCTTGCGCATTGAAGTGAAATCGAAAGACTGCATTTCCCAGCGTCGCTCTCTTGTTTTACAGCTGCGCTTGCGCACTGAAGTGAATAAAGTCTCAGCGTGCATTCACGGAGATAATTCTGCGCAGATATTGTGCAGAATGTGACCAATTGATCCAATGAACTTCTATCAACTGGTCAGATTCTACACAAAATGATCTCCGTGAACGCACCCTTAATGACTCCCTTTCACAGCTGCCTGGTTCAACGCAGTTCATTCAGATGCGGTTCTGTAATTACAGCTATTAAGGAAGCGCATTGCTCCCTTACATAAATAAATAAATAATAATAAAACACCTATTTACATGAAAGGAAAACATCACGCACATACGTGACAACAAGTAAAACGTAATTATTTATTTATTTATTTATTTATTTATTTATTAGCAGACGCACTTGTCCAGGGCGACTTACACTCGTAAACAAAAATTATGACATAAATGTGTGTTAAAAAATATCACGTATACACGTGACAAAGCAACCCGTATTCACGAGAAATTAAATGATCACGTAACTAGGTTTTAAAAAATGATCTCGTAATTAGGTGACAGGGGTCACTTATTGGGGCTTTTTTTACACCCGTGTTGTCTGAGTCGATGCGCTGGAAGTAGGATACAGTCACTCTAAGCAGCACACGTACTGCCCTGACTCACCGGGAGTAAATCCTTTACCATTTGGAAAAACGCAACTGTGCGATCATATTTGCCCACGCAGAATGTTTATGCAGTTCTATGTTGTGAATGTAAATACATGCTGTTTGTTTTAAAACATATTTTTGGTTGTACCCTTCATTTACTAAGAGTATACAAACAACACGAAACGAGATTCACGTGACACGCTTGCAGACATGGAATGTTAAGCAAACGTAATGACGTGCAGTTGCGAATCATGACCACGAGGTGTCAGTAATAGATTCGATAGTAACCCAGCGAACACAAAGATATAGTTTTTAAAGTGGCCCGCAGTCCACTTAGAAGTGGCATTCAAGGACAGGGGCAGCGTCCGAACCGAAAGGCCCAGCAACCTGTGCTTTTCACCCTCTTATCTGCATGTCCTAGAGGTGCTCTGTAGCAATTTCCAGCCACCTACCACATTCGCTGATTCTTTGAGAGCCTGCCGAAATTGCTCCAAATTTGGCCATAGGCTTAAAGCAGCGGTCAACTTATTTTAATGGCAAAAAAAAAGAATTTTGCAGGAATCACTCTAAAGACACTGGGCTCAGTCACAGACTGTTGGTCTGATCCTACAGCCCTTGAAATGGTGTTTCTGCCTGGTTGCATGGCTGAAAAACACTTCAAAAGGTACGTTTTCAAGGGGCCCGCAGACCACTTCGAAGTGGCATTCAAGGACAGGAGCGGCGTCGGAACCGAAAGGCCCAGCGACCTGTGCTTTTCAACCAATTATCTACACGTCCTAGAGGTGCTCTGTAGCAAGTTTCAGCCACCTACCGCATTCGCCGATGTTTTGAGAGCCTGCCAAATGTGTTCCAAACTCCCCATAGGCTTAAAGCAGCGGTCGACGTATTTGAAGGGCTAAAACTCAGATTTGTGCAGCAATCGTTCGAGAAACACTGGGGTCACTTACAGACTGTTCGTCTGATACTACAGCCCTTGAAACGGTGCTTCTACACGGTGCAGCTCCCCGGGGGGACGAGCTCGCAGACCCCCCCGTGCAGAAAGCTCCGATACCGACCGAGATATTCCGGCGAAAATAGCCGAGAATTAAGCGCCCTCCCCTCTGAGGCTTCGGTCGATTTCCGCCACGAACAAACGAACGGGACTCTGGTCATGTGAAAAAAAAATAATAATAACATGACCAGAGCCCCGTCCGACGTGACGTTGCGGAAATCAGCCAAAGCCTCGGAGGGGAGGGCGCTTAATTCTCGGCTGTTTTCGCTGGCCTCCGGGGCGGCTTCTAACGGGGTCTCCGCAGCTCTTGTGCAAGTGTTCACCCCGACCTCGTGGAACTCCAGCCCGGCCTCATAATACTCGTGCACCCGGGGGAAAAGGGGACGTGCATTTAATTGATGTTCCATCGGGACATGCACATTGAAGTGAATATAGAAAGTCTGCATTTCTCAGCATCGCTCTCTCTTTAAACAGCGGCGCTTGCGCATTGAAGTGAAATCGAAAGACTGCATTTCCCAGCGTCGCTCTCTTGTTTTACAGCTGCGCTTGCGCACTGAAGTGAATAAAGTCTCAGCGTGCATTCACGGAGATAATTCTGCGCAGATATTGTGCAGAATGTGACCAATTGATCCAATGAACTTCTATCAACTGGTCAGATTCTACACAAAATGATCTCCGTGAACGCACCCTTAATGACTCCCTTTCACAGCTGCCTGGTTCAACGCAGTTCATTCAGATGCGGTTCTGTAATTACAGCTATTAAGGAAGCGCATTGCTCCCTTACATAAATAAATAAATAATAATAAAACACCTATTTACATGAAAGGAAAACATCACGCACATACGTGACAACAAGTAAAACGTAATTATTTATTTATTTATTTATTTATTTATTTATTAGCAGACGCACTTGTCCAGGGCGACTTACACTCGTAAACAAAAATTATGACATAAATGTGTGTTAAAAAATATCACGTATACACGTGACAAAGCAACCCGTATTCACGAGAAATTAAATGATCACGTAACTAGGTTTTAAAAAATGATCTCGTAATTAGGTGACAGGGGTCACTTATTGGGGCTTTTTTTACACCCGTGTTGTCTGAGTCGATGCGCTGGAAGTAGGATACAGTCACTCTAAGCAGCACACGTACTGCCCTGACTCACCGGGAGTAAATCCTTTACCATTTGGAAAAACGCAACTGTGCGATCATATTTGCCCACGCAGAATGTTTATGCAGTTCTATGTTGTGAATGTAAATACATGCTGTTTGTTTTAAAACATATTTTTGGTTGTACCCTTCATTTACTAAGAGTATACAAACAACACGAAACGAGATTCACGTGACACGCTTGCAGACATGGAATGTTAAGCAAACGTAATGACGTGCAGTTGCGAATCATGACCACGAGGTGTCAGTAATAGATTCGATAGTAACCCAGCGAACACAAAGATATAGTTTTTAAAGTGGCCCGCAGTCCACTTAGAAGTGGCATTCAAGGACAGGGGCAGCGTCCGAACCGAAAGGCCCAGCAACCTGTGCTTTTCACCCTCTTATCTGCATGTCCTAGAGGTGCTCTGTAGCAATTTCCAGCCACCTACCACATTCGCTGATTCTTTGAGAGCCTGCCGAAATTGCTCCAAATTTGGCCATAGGCTTAAAGCAGCGGTCAACTTATTTTAATGGCAAAAAAAAAGAATTTTGCAGGAATCACTCTAAAGACACTGGGCTCAGTCACAGACTGTTGGTCTGATCCTACAGCCCTTGAAATGGTGTTTCTGCCTGGTTGCATGGCTGAAAAACACTTCAAAAGGTACGTTTTCAAGGGGCCCGCAGACCACTTCGAAGTGGCATTCAAGGACAGGAGCGGCGTCGGAACCGAAAGGCCCAGCGACCTGTGCTTTTCAACCAATTATCTACACGTCCTAGAGGTGCTCTGTAGCAAGTTTCAGCCACCTACCGCATTCGCCGATGTTTTGAGAGCCTGCCAAATGTGTTCCAAACTCCCCATAGGCTTAAAGCAGCGGTCGACGTATTTGAAGGGCTAAAACTCAGATTTGTGCAGCAATCGTTCGAGAAACACTGGGGTCACTTACAGACTGTTCGTCTGATACTACAGCCCTTGAAACGGTGCTTCTACACGGTGCAGCTCCCCGGGGGGACGAGCTCGCAGACCCCCCCGTGCAGAAAGCTCCGATACCGACCGAGATATTCCGGCGAAAATAGCCGAGAATTAAGCGCCCTCCCCTCTGAGGCTTCGGTCGATTTCCGCCACGAACAAACGAACGGGACTCTGGTCATGTGAAAAAAAAATAATAATAACATGACCAGAGCCCCGTCCGACGTGACGTTGCGGAAATCAGCCAAAGCCTCGGAGGGGAGGGCGCTTAATTCTCGGCTGTTTTCGCTGGCCTCCGGGGCGGCTTCTAACGGGGTCTCCGCAGCTCTTGTGCAAGTGTTCACCCCGACCTCGTGGAACTCCAGCCCGGCCTCATAATACTCGTGCACCCGGGGGAAAAGGGGACGTGCATTTAATTGATGTTCCATCGGGACATGCACATTGAAGTGAATATAGAAAGTCTGCATTTCTCAGCATCGCTCTCTCTTTAAACAGCGGCGCTTGCGCATTGAAGTGAAATCGAAAGACTGCATTTCCCAGCGTCGCTCTCTTGTTTTACAGCTGCGCTTGCGCACTGAAGTGAATAAAGTCTCAGCGTGCATTCACGGAGATAATTCTGCGCAGATATTGTGCAGAATGTGACCAATTGATCCAATGAACTTCTATCAACTGGTCAGATTCTACACAAAATGATCTCCGTGAACGCACCCTTAATGACTCCCTTTCACAGCTGCCTGGTTCAACGCAGTTCATTCAGATGCGGTTCTGTAATTACAGCTATTAAGGAAGCGCATTGCTCCCTTACATAAATAAATAAATAATAATAAAACACCTATTTACATGAAAGGAAAACATCACGCACATACGTGACAACAAGTAAAACGTAATTATTTATTTATTTATTTATTTATTTATTTATTAGCAGACGCACTTGTCCAGGGCGACTTACACTCGTAAACAAAAATTATGACATAAATGTGTGTTAAAAAATATCACGTATACACGTGACAAAGCAACCCGTATTCACGAGAAATTAAATGATCACGTAACTAGGTTTTAAAAAATGATCTCGTAATTAGGTGACAGGGGTCACTTATTGGGGCTTTTTTTACACCCGTGTTGTCTGAGTCGATGCGCTGGAAGTAGGATACAGTCACTCTAAGCAGCACACGTACTGCCCTGACTCACCGGGAGTAAATCCTTTACCATTTGGAAAAACGCAACTGTGCGATCATATTTGCCCACGCAGAATGTTTATGCAGTTCTATGTTGTGAATGTAAATACATGCTGTTTGTTTTAAAACATATTTTTGGTTGTACCCTTCATTTACTAAGAGTATACAAACAACACGAAACGAGATTCACGTGACACGCTTGCAGACATGGAATGTTAAGCAAACGTAATGACGTGCAGTTGCGAATCATGACCACGAGGTGTCAGTAATAGATTCGATAGTAACCCAGCGAACACAAAGATATAGTTTTTAAAGTGGCCCGCAGTCCACTTAGAAGTGGCATTCAAGGACAGGGGCAGCGTCCGAACCGAAAGGCCCAGCAACCTGTGCTTTTCACCCTCTTATCTGCATGTCCTAGAGGTGCTCTGTAGCAATTTCCAGCCACCTACCACATTCGCTGATTCTTTGAGAGCCTGCCGAAATTGCTCCAAATTTGGCCATAGGCTTAAAGCAGCGGTCAACTTATTTTAATGGCAAAAAAAAAGAATTTTGCAGGAATCACTCTAAAGACACTGGGCTCAGTCACAGACTGTTGGTCTGATCCTACAGCCCTTGAAATGGTGTTTCTGCCTGGTTGCATGGCTGAAAAACACTTCAAAAGGTACGTTTTCAAGGGGCCCGCAGACCACTTCGAAGTGGCATTCAAGGACAGGAGCGGCGTCGGAACCGAAAGGCCCAGCGACCTGTGCTTTTCAACCAATTATCTACACGTCCTAGAGGTGCTCTGTAGCAAGTTTCAGCCACCTACCGCATTCGCCGATGTTTTGAGAGCCTGCCAAATGTGTTCCAAACTCCCCATAGGCTTAAAGCAGCGGTCGACGTATTTGAAGGGCTAAAACTCAGATTTGTGCAGCAATCGTTCGAGAAACACTGGGGTCACTTACAGACTGTTCGTCTGATACTACAGCCCTTGAAACGGTGCTTCTACACGGTGCAGCTCCCCGGGGGGACGAGCTCGCAGACCCCCCCGTGCAGAAAGCTCCGATACCGACCGAGATATTCCGGCGAAAATAGCCGAGAATTAAGCGCCCTCCCCTCTGAGGCTTCGGTCGATTTCCGCCACGAACAAACGAACGGGACTCTGGTCATGTGAAAAAAAAATAATAATAACATGACCAGAGCCCCGTCCGACGTGACGTTGCGGAAATCAGCCAAAGCCTCGGAGGGGAGGGCGCTTAATTCTCGGCTGTTTTCGCTGGCCTCCGGGGCGGCTTCTAACGGGGTCTCCGCAGCTCTTGTGCAAGTGTTCACCCCGACCTCGTGGAACTCCAGCCCGGCCTCATAATACTCGTGCACCCGGGGGAAAAGGGGACGTGCATTTAATTGATGTTCCATCGGGACATGCACATTGAAGTGAATATAGAAAGTCTGCATTTCTCAGCATCGCTCTCTCTTTAAACAGCGGCGCTTGCGCATTGAAGTGAAATCGAAAGACTGCATTTCCCAGCGTCGCTCTCTTGTTTTACAGCTGCGCTTGCGCACTGAAGTGAATAAAGTCTCAGCGTGCATTCACGGAGATAATTCTGCGCAGATATTGTGCAGAATGTGACCAATTGATCCAATGAACTTCTATCAACTGGTCAGATTCTACACAAAATGATCTCCGTGAACGCACCCTTAATGACTCCCTTTCACAGCTGCCTGGTTCAACGCAGTTCATTCAGATGCGGTTCTGTAATTACAGCTATTAAGGAAGCGCATTGCTCCCTTACATAAATAAATAAATAATAATAAAACACCTATTTACATGAAAGGAAAACATCACGCACATACGTGACAACAAGTAAAACGTAATTATTTATTTATTTATTTATTTATTTATTTATTAGCAGACGCACTTGTCCAGGGCGACTTACACTCGTAAACAAAAATTATGACATAAATGTGTGTTAAAAAATATCACGTATACACGTGACAAAGCAACCCGTATTCACGAGAAATTAAATGATCACGTAACTAGGTTTTAAAAAATGATCTCGTAATTAGGTGACAGGGGTCACTTATTGGGGCTTTTTTTACACCCGTGTTGTCTGAGTCGATGCGCTGGAAGTAGGATACAGTCACTCTAAGCAGCACACGTACTGCCCTGACTCACCGGGAGTAAATCCTTTACCATTTGGAAAAACGCAACTGTGCGATCATATTTGCCCACGCAGAATGTTTATGCAGTTCTATGTTGTGAATGTAAATACATGCTGTTTGTTTTAAAACATATTTTTGGTTGTACCCTTCATTTACTAAGAGTATACAAACAACACGAAACGAGATTCACGTGACACGCTTGCAGACATGGAATGTTAAGCAAACGTAATGACGTGCAGTTGCGAATCATGACCACGAGGTGTCAGTAATAGATTCGATAGTAACCCAGCGAACACAAAGATATAGTTTTTAAAGTGGCCCGCAGTCCACTTAGAAGTGGCATTCAAGGACAGGGGCAGCGTCCGAACCGAAAGGCCCAGCAACCTGTGCTTTTCACCCTCTTATCTGCATGTCCTAGAGGTGCTCTGTAGCAATTTCCAGCCACCTACCACATTCGCTGATTCTTTGAGAGCCTGCCGAAATTGCTCCAAATTTGGCCATAGGCTTAAAGCAGCGGTCAACTTATTTTAATGGCAAAAAAAAAGAATTTTGCAGGAATCACTCTAAAGACACTGGGCTCAGTCACAGACTGTTGGTCTGATCCTACAGCCCTTGAAATGGTGTTTCTGCCTGGTTGCATGGCTGAAAAACACTTCAAAAGGTACGTTTTCAAGGGGCCCGCAGACCACTTCGAAGTGGCATTCAAGGACAGGAGCGGCGTCGGAACCGAAAGGCCCAGCGACCTGTGCTTTTCAACCAATTATCTACACGTCCTAGAGGTGCTCTGTAGCAAGTTTCAGCCACCTACCGCATTCGCCGATGTTTTGAGAGCCTGCCAAATGTGTTCCAAACTCCCCATAGGCTTAAAGCAGCGGTCGACGTATTTGAAGGGCTAAAACTCAGATTTGTGCAGCAATCGTTCGAGAAACACTGGGGTCACTTACAGACTGTTCGTCTGATACTACAGCCCTTGAAACGGTGCTTCTACACGGTGCAGCTCCCCGGGGGGACGAGCTCGCAGACCCCCCCGTGCAGAAAGCTCCGATACCGACCGAGATATTCCGGCGAAAATAGCCGAGAATTAAGCGCCCTCCCCTCTGAGGCTTCGGTCGATTTCCGCCACGAACAAACGAACGGGACTCTGGTCATGTGAAAAAAAAATAATAATAACATGACCAGAGCCCCGTCCGACGTGACGTTGCGGAAATCAGCCAAAGCCTCGGAGGGGAGGGCGCTTAATTCTCGGCTGTTTTCGCTGGCCTCCGGGGCGGCTTCTAACGGGGTCTCCGCAGCTCTTGTGCAAGTGTTCACCCCGACCTCGTGGAACTCCAGCCCGGCCTCATAATACTCGTGCACCCGGGGGAAAAGGGGACGTGCATTTAATTGATGTTCCATCGGGACATGCACATTGAAGTGAATATAGAAAGTCTGCATTTCTCAGCATCGCTCTCTCTTTAAACAGCGGCGCTTGCGCATTGAAGTGAAATCGAAAGACTGCATTTCCCAGCGTCGCTCTCTTGTTTTACAGCTGCGCTTGCGCACTGAAGTGAATAAAGTCTCAGCGTGCATTCACGGAGATAATTCTGCGCAGATATTGTGCAGAATGTGACCAATTGATCCAATGAACTTCTATCAACTGGTCAGATTCTACACAAAATGATCTCCGTGAACGCACCCTTAATGACTCCCTTTCACAGCTGCCTGGTTCAACGCAGTTCATTCAGATGCGGTTCTGTAATTACAGCTATTAAGGAAGCGCATTGCTCCCTTACATAAATAAATAAATAATAATAAAACACCTATTTACATGAAAGGAAAACATCACGCACATACGTGACAACAAGTAAAACGTAATTATTTATTTATTTATTTATTTATTTATTTATTAGCAGACGCACTTGTCCAGGGCGACTTACACTCGTAAACAAAAATTATGACATAAATGTGTGTTAAAAAATATCACGTATACACGTGACAAAGCAACCCGTATTCACGAGAAATTAAATGATCACGTAACTAGGTTTTAAAAAATGATCTCGTAATTAGGTGACAGGGGTCACTTATTGGGGCTTTTTTTACACCCGTGTTGTCTGAGTCGATGCGCTGGAAGTAGGATACAGTCACTCTAAGCAGCACACGTACTGCCCTGACTCACCGGGAGTAAATCCTTTACCATTTGGAAAAACGCAACTGTGCGATCATATTTGCCCACGCAGAATGTTTATGCAGTTCTATGTTGTGAATGTAAATACATGCTGTTTGTTTTAAAACATATTTTTGGTTGTACCCTTCATTTACTAAGAGTATACAAACAACACGAAACGAGATTCACGTGACACGCTTGCAGACATGGAATGTTAAGCAAACGTAATGACGTGCAGTTGCGAATCATGACCACGAGGTGTCAGTAATAGATTCGATAGTAACCCAGCGAACACAAAGATATAGTTTTTAAAGTGGCCCGCAGTCCACTTAGAAGTGGCATTCAAGGACAGGGGCAGCGTCCGAACCGAAAGGCCCAGCAACCTGTGCTTTTCACCCTCTTATCTGCATGTCCTAGAGGTGCTCTGTAGCAATTTCCAGCCACCTACCACATTCGCTGATTCTTTGAGAGCCTGCCGAAATTGCTCCAAATTTGGCCATAGGCTTAAAGCAGCGGTCAACTTATTTTAATGGCAAAAAAAAAGAATTTTGCAGGAATCACTCTAAAGACACTGGGCTCAGTCACAGACTGTTGGTCTGATCCTACAGCCCTTGAAATGGTGTTTCTGCCTGGTTGCATGGCTGAAAAACACTTCAAAAGGTACGTTTTCAAGGGGCCCGCAGACCACTTCGAAGTGGCATTCAAGGACAGGAGCGGCGTCGGAACCGAAAGGCCCAGCGACCTGTGCTTTTCAACCAATTATCTACACGTCCTAGAGGTGCTCTGTAGCAAGTTTCAGCCACCTACCGCATTCGCCGATGTTTTGAGAGCCTGCCAAATGTGTTCCAAACTCCCCATAGGCTTAAAGCAGCGGTCGACGTATTTGAAGGGCTAAAACTCAGATTTGTGCAGCAATCGTTCGAGAAACACTGGGGTCACTTACAGACTGTTCGTCTGATACTACAGCCCTTGAAACGGTGCTTCTACACGGTGCAGCTCCCCGGGGGGACGAGCTCGCAGACCCCCCCGTGCAGAAAGCTCCGATACCGACCGAGATATTCCGGCGAAAATAGCCGAGAATTAAGCGCCCTCCCCTCTGAGGCTTCGGTCGATTTCCGCCACGAACAAACGAACGGGACTCTGGTCATGTGAAAAAAAAATAATAATAACATGACCAGAGCCCCGTCCGACGTGACGTTGCGGAAATCAGCCAAAGCCTCGGAGGGGAGGGCGCTTAATTCTCGGCTGTTTTCGCTGGCCTCCGGGGCGGCTTCTAACGGGGTCTCCGCAGCTCTTGTGCAAGTGTTCACCCCGACCTCGTGGAACTCCAGCCCGGCCTCATAATACTCGTGCACCCGGGGGAAAAGGGGACGTGCATTTAATTGATGTTCCATCGGGACATGCACATTGAAGTGAATATAGAAAGTCTGCATTTCTCAGCATCGCTCTCTCTTTAAACAGCGGCGCTTGCGCATTGAAGTGAAATCGAAAGACTGCATTTCCCAGCGTCGCTCTCTTGTTTTACAGCTGCGCTTGCGCACTGAAGTGAATAAAGTCTCAGCGTGCATTCACGGAGATAATTCTGCGCAGATATTGTGCAGAATGTGACCAATTGATCCAATGAACTTCTATCAACTGGTCAGATTCTACACAAAATGATCTCCGTGAACGCACCCTTAATGACTCCCTTTCACAGCTGCCTGGTTCAACGCAGTTCATTCAGATGCGGTTCTGTAATTACAGCTATTAAGGAAGCGCATTGCTCCCTTACATAAATAAATAAATAATAATAAAACACCTATTTACATGAAAGGAAAACATCACGCACATACGTGACAACAAGTAAAACGTAATTATTTATTTATTTATTTATTTATTTATTTATTAGCAGACGCACTTGTCCAGGGCGACTTACACTCGTAAACAAAAATTATGACATAAATGTGTGTTAAAAAATATCACGTATACACGTGACAAAGCAACCCGTATTCACGAGAAATTAAATGATCACGTAACTAGGTTTTAAAAAATGATCTCGTAATTAGGTGACAGGGGTCACTTATTGGGGCTTTTTTTACACCCGTGTTGTCTGAGTCGATGCGCTGGAAGTAGGATACAGTCACTCTAAGCAGCACACGTACTGCCCTGACTCACCGGGAGTAAATCCTTTACCATTTGGAAAAACGCAACTGTGCGATCATATTTGCCCACGCAGAATGTTTATGCAGTTCTATGTTGTGAATGTAAATACATGCTGTTTGTTTTAAAACATATTTTTGGTTGTACCCTTCATTTACTAAGAGTATACAAACAACACGAAACGAGATTCACGTGACACGCTTGCAGACATGGAATGTTAAGCAAACGTAATGACGTGCAGTTGCGAATCATGACCACGAGGTGTCAGTAATAGATTCGATAGTAACCCAGCGAACACAAAGATATAGTTTTTAAAGTGGCCCGCAGTCCACTTAGAAGTGGCATTCAAGGACAGGGGCAGCGTCCGAACCGAAAGGCCCAGCAACCTGTGCTTTTCACCCTCTTATCTGCATGTCCTAGAGGTGCTCTGTAGCA